>NC_046659.1:104610934-104619021 GCF_010883055.1 Belonocnema kinseyi
TGCATTTAGATGCATATAAACATCATTTAGAAGTTAAAAAACGGCTAAGCTGCTCAGCAGACCGTATGTATAAAGTTTAAATCATAAAGAAAACATTGAAAATGAGCAAATTCAGTTTATGGAAAACCGACAAAAGTTGCAATAAAACGTTGAATCACCAAATTTTTTGAAAGAATGCGCAATTTTTCAAACATGACAATGAAATTTTGTCTGATTTTATACCAATACAAGTTACGAATTATAATAATATACATTTATGGGAATGATATAAAATTTCAGGGATAAACTTGAGTGGAAAGCACGAGATACGTGATGAGAATGTGTTCGTTAAATGTGAAGGAGCTTTAACAAAAGAGAATTCACAATCACCAAATCACTGTTGTCGATACTTTCATCATTAGTTTTAAAAAGTCTCTGCAGAAAGATCGAGCGCGTAGCGCGAGGTAAATACAATATCAATCGCGAAGCGGGAGATAAATATATATCGAGCGCGAAGCGCGAGAACCAACAGTCGCATGCCCTAGGCGCGCTCAAACATGCGATGGTGTTCAGCATGGTGTTCAGCATTTTTGAGAAGATAATAAAAATAATATAATAATAAGATAAATAATAATAAATAAATAATAATATAAATAATAATAATATAAATAAATAATAAAATAAAAAGAATAAATTAAATCTTTTACCTTAGAAGGAAACATATGTCTTCATCTGATAATAAAATATACAGATGACTCGAAATTTATTTTTCTTTGTTTCTGTCACAGTGTCAAATCGAATTATTTTCGTTTTCCAGAAGTAATTTTTTTTGAAGTTAAATAGATGCGTTATTCATTCAAAAGTATGTTTAACACTTTAAATAAACATTTTTTTCGCAATAAATGTGCATTTATTTTTCTTAATTTTATATGCTTTCACAGAAAAAACCAAAAATAAAGTTTACGTAGATTCCAGGTGAAAGATTCACCGCAACAAAAATTAACCTTGCCCGATAAACTTTACAATAATCGAAGATAATTTCCGATTTTTAATCTTGCCAGGATAATCTTTTGCCTCATAATCGCTCTATTTTTATTCGAGATGTAGCGAGAATCGCGACGCTGGCGCTATCTATCGTCGTTTAACTTAATTAAATTGGAGAGAAATGGGGATTCCCACCTGTCAGATATTTTTGTGCTTTTTGCGAAATGGTATTATAAATAAGTTCTGATTCATCTACAATAGTGTAGTTTGTTTCAGAGGAGATACTATATCAGTAAGAACAATTCTTTTTCTTTTTTCTTTTGCTTATTCTACATGGTTTACCGAAACCATAACTTTCGACAAATTGATCAGATTGGATTATGCTTTGGCACACTTTCAGCGCATTTTTCAAACTAATTTTTTTTCAAGATTTGAATATTCTATGTGCAGTTATTCATTGTACTCAGAAACTCAAATAATAATATTTGGTCAATAAGTTGAAGATTTGATCGTACACAATATAATAAAAATTATAAAAATTCCATTTTTTGGTCAAACTATGCAAGACAGGAAAAAAATAAGCTAAAATTGCGCGCCCGAAAAAGATCTACAAATTCTTTTTTAATAACTTTAGGCGTAAGAAACAATCAAAATTAATTTTTTTACAAATGACACAAGCTATGAACAAAAAATTTATACATATTTCAATTTTAATTATATAAATTTATTGAAATGATACATGTTTTAGCGCAGCTTAGAATATATTTTAAAGCAAAATAAGAAAAAATTATCAAAATATTCATGATAAATACAATTTGTGCTTTATTTTTCAATGTCTGAATAAGAAATCCTAAGCAGATTCACATAAAAAATGTATTATCTTCAATTTGAAAGTGTTGAGTATGTTAGAAAAAAGTCTGAGGGTGATTGCGGAATTCTGTCCTTGGATTCAGATTCAGCGACCCAAAATCCATAGGATGTGACTACGTTTGTCCGTCGGAGAATAGATATTTTCGGACGATACATGTCGCCTAAACAGAATCTGAGTTTTCCCCGAGCGTAATTGCTATGACTGCATGTTAAGCAGCCTGATCAATTAGGCTTTCGTTCAACAAAAGTTTTGAAAATTTTCAGTTATTAAAATTCTGAAATTTTTGATAATTTATGAGAATATTTAGAAATTTATCAAAATATTGAAAATTTCTCAATTTTTGGAGGTTAATCCAAATCTTGAGAATTTATCAAAAGGTGTACAAATCCATCAGAACCTAAAAAATGTTAGATATTTTTGAAAATTTCGAAATTATTGGAAATGTGATAAAATTTTATATATAATTATAACAGGTAATTGTTATAACTTATGTGGTGGTTATAACTTATAATTATAACATGAAAACTTTGATCAATTAAAAAATTTTTTGATACTTATCAAAACTTTGAAATTTTTTTTTATTTCGGAATTTTTTTACTGAAATAAAACTGCATCTTCTGCAATGCAAGTACGCCAGTTAGTGACTAGCCAGTTCGAGAATTCGTAAAGGGGCAGATTAGTGACAGGTTTAGGTAAAATGTATTTCAAGGAGAATCAGTCTTGTCTGGAATAAATAAAATATTATTGCTGGTAACTTTACTGTTTTTTTCAACTTGTATTTATTATTAAATACCACTCTTATCGCAAAACTGTTTAAAAAGTATGTTTTTAGTGTCGCGCTTAAGTGAATCGCTTGGAGGTTAGGGTACCCGAGACATAGCCATACGCGTATTTCAAATAACATGAGACTTTATTTGATACGTACGTCTTCTACGCATTTGCTTCATCAGAAAGAAAAATCAACGATTTTAAGCTCTATCATGAATTTTTGTCACTAAACGGTTACAAACAAAAACATGACAAAGTGAAAAGCTAAAGCACTGTCATTCAAAAATCAAATACTATTAACAAGAAATGTGGACATTTCTGTCATCGTGATTTTACTATTGAATAATAATAGCTTCACTTATACTTGCAACAAAAAGAACTCTTGAATGAAGCATAAACAATAATCAAAAGCTAACTCTTGTACACCTTAAAACCAACAGTTCAAAACCGAAAATTCATCAATTTCTATTTCTTGTTGCAGAATTTAGTTCGGAGGTCGACACAACACTTCAGAATACAAAATTGCCTGTTCGCCGGAGAAATAAACCTTCTTCGAATCAACCAAGCCGACCAGCCAATGAATCTATGTTAGGTAAGTAACTTCTTTTTAAGTAGCTCGTTACTTTTAATATACATAAGACGGCAAAAAAAATTAACTCGTGAGAGTTCTCTTACATCAAAAAGTACCGTCAAGTTCTCTAAAAAAATACTATAAATTATGCTCCATCCCTCTTACTTTTGAATTTTTTTTAAAATTTATGATATCTTTAAAAATGTTAGAAATTTATATTAAAACCTTGAAAACTTCGGTAAATCAAAAAAAGTTTTCTTCAATACCTTAATCACAATTTCGATTGATTCTAAAAAAAAAGAATAAATGCTAGTTGAAATTCAATATACAGGTCGGAATAGCAGCGTGCTTGAAAACACGAAGTGTTTTCATTTATTTAAATCTTGCGTATTATTCAAAATTAAAATAATAATCCAGAATTCGTCGATTAAATTGCTTTTTATAATTAAAGTGCAACGTATGGATATTTGCGTAATTACACATTTCGATTTAAAATCCGATTTTATTTTCAGATAAATGGAAGAAGGTAGCAAATTTTATTATTAAGAATCGAAAAACACTACTAAACTTATAGGGCTTTTGTGTAAAATGAAATTATCTGAGTAATTATCGTTAATTTAAGTGAAACATAATAAACACGCTCTTAATGACGAGTTTATATGCTCGAGATATTTATTTTAATATACATCGTGTATGTATACTAGCCCCAAGTATGACCCAAAATTTAAAAAACTACAATTTTATGTATTATTGTTAATTTTTAGAAATTTCTGTCGTTCGTTTCATACAAATAATTACTGATGGACAATTTAAAAATTGTCCATGATTTTCTAAACAAAGTTAAATTGTTTGCATAAATGTAAATTTTCTAAAAAATTACAGTCAATCCTAGATTTAGTGATACTCGATTTAATTTTTCCAACAATTGACACCACGCGATGGTGATTCGCGGTAGGAGCTGCGGGAGGATATGGGATGCATAGAGAAAAACAGAAGAGAGACAAAATAATTCCGAGACTCGTGATTTAATATTACGCTCATTTGAAAAATTGACATTAAATCCAGGTTTGACTGGTTTATTCCCAAAGATTGTAAAAAATAATCGTATTGTCTGATTGAAATGGAATAGTTGGTCACTGTTTGAAGAAGTACAATTTTTAACAAACATTATGTAATTATTTAAACAACTGATTATTGTTTATTGACAAAATTTCTAAAAATTGAGTCGGAGATGTGCAATTTTTTCTCAAATTGGTTGGTATCCTATGCTACTTTTTTTTGAACATGTATACTTTTTTTAAACGATCGATTTTCTAAAAAGTAGTTGTAAATTCTGGTAAAGATTTAATTTTATTTTTTCAGCAATTTGAATTCGCTCAAGCAGTTTTCTATTAAAAAATGTGGATCAATAATATACAATATAAGACATATAATTATTTTTTCAAATATATAATAATTTTTATTCTTTGTTCTTCCAGTATTTCAGTTTTATATTCAAAAAATACTTTTAAATGCTATAATCAAATAGAATCTAAATCTATTTTATAAGCGCAGTCGAATTACCACGCTGATAAAAAAAGATTGTTTTTTGTCCAAAGACAATGTTTTTTCTCTGATATCCGGAAACTGTTTTTTTTTTGCAACTTTTAGTAAGTACTGTTTTTGATCCTTATTTATCTTTATCCAGCAGTTAGAGTCCGTTAATCATGTAACACCTCCTCCAGCAGTATTATTCGTTACTGTAATTTGAAAATTGGCTTGTCTTATGCTCTTAAAGTAATATTTTAATTATTTTCATTGTTATAAATTATCGAAAATATCGCACTTCATTGAAAGAAAATGTTTAGACTTCAATCATCATTTGCATTTGTGAATGTACTTTTTTGGAAAAGAATTATAGTAAAGATTGTGAAAATATAAAGAATGCAATACTACACTTCCATAATTTAAATTTTATTGAGACTCTTATGATTTATTTAATATTGCGCCAAAAAAGATGTAAACCTTTCTACCAAATTTAAAGGAAATTAAAAGAAAAAACAATAATTAATTTTTCAAACAATAAAATAAAGCTTTTAGCAGCATTTACTACTTTTGAAAATCATTCAATATTATGTTTATTTCAAAAAATACGATTTCAAAAATATGTTTGAGAAAATAATGTTTTAAACCAATTATATTTGTTTGAACAATTAAAAATTGTCAATATATTTTTTCTGTTCCCTATAAATTTAGAAAAATAATTGAATGTATTACTTTTTATTTTGTTTTTTTTACGTTTAAAAAAAACTGCTTAAGCAAATAAAAATTGTTTAAACAAACAATGATTTGTGAAAAATTCAAAGAAATATATCAAAATTTTGTGATCATTAAACAAAAAATAACATAGGGTACTAATTTGAGATAAAATTGGACATCTCGGACTTAATTTTCAGACATTTTGTAAATAAACAATAATTAATCGTTCGAATAATTACATAAAGGTTTCAACAAACTTTACTATTGCAAAGAACGACCAACTATTACATTTAAATCTAAAAATACGATTATTTTTTACATTTCTCAGGTTTAAAATAAAAGTTATTAGTATGGTTTTTTTTTCGTAGATACTTCTCTTCAATCACTAAAAATTTTAGCAAAATTCGATAAAACCGTGGACCTAATGTATACAGTGTATATATGTTTTGTGAAGTAAATAATATGGCATTTATATAATTATATGTAGTGTATACAAAGTAAAGGCCAATTCAGACTAGCCGTTCTTGGTTGCGGTTCGCCGTTACTCGGTTGACCGGTGCAGCTAACACTGCGCCGAATCAGCTTACACGATTGTGATTCTCACGCATGCGCGGTTCATAGATTAAAGTGACGTGAGTGACATGCATCAAGCTCAAGAAACAGCTGACAGGCTTTGTGGCTTTAGCGAGCGCTCTCATTGGATACGGTTTCGAACGTTACGGTTGAATTTAGAAATGAACCTAAATGCTCGAACCGAACCGGAATCGGGACCGAGTACGCGGTGATTGGCCGAGAGTCCAACCGTACCCGCGAACCGCAACCGAGAACGACTAATCTCAATTGGCCTTAAGTCATACTGATTGGTGACTGACAGCACTCGACGAAAAGAAGTAATATCCTATCTGCGTATAACCAATTAAAACTTTGATTGACGATTTGACAAGAAAATTGGTTTCTAATTGCAAAACGCTGTTGCATATACGGAATTGCGTATATGTGAGGGACCATCAAGCAGTTTTTTTTCTAACATGAAGTGATACTTTGATCATTTCCGTAAAAGTATATATCAAAACCTTGAAAATTATACCTGACATTAAACTCCACAGGCTCCGAAAGATAGTTCTTAAAGAATTATAAGTCCTATCTTGAGAACCTTGATGGCGAGCATCTCGCCCTGTTTAAAAGCTTACTCACTTTTTCGCATTTGGCGCTGCAATCCGACACACCGTCATATTTACTCATGCGAATGCCTCTGTTTCATGAAAGAATTTTTTCTCAACTCAAAGTCTTCATCTTATTCTTCAAGGCCTCTTTGCTCTTTGCTAGCACCACTGTGTCATCTGCATAAATGCCGCAACCCCCTATCCATCCACAAACCCTCCTCTGACCCTTCTTTTTTATCTTTTTATATCTCCCTTAGGCTTTGAATCAAGCTTATCTCTAATCCCCTCTCCAAAACTCGAATTCTCTTGACCACTTCTTCTCTAATTCTCTGTACAACACGTCTCGCAGAACAAAGATATTGTCGATAGTGCTCCTACCTACCCTGAAGACTGCCTGCTTCTCAAAAAATATTCTTGTTCCCTCGATGTCTTTCCACAGCCTCTCTACTAAAATCATCGCGTATAATTTGTACGCCGTATTCAATAGCGTATCCTCTCTATAATTTAAATTTCTATCCCTACCTGCTTTCTTATACCGTGTAACTATTAACATATCTTTTCATCCTTTCGGGGAATCCCTCACTTCTCCATACTGTCTTTACTACCTCCTACATCCTCTCCCCTATCTGTTGTGTACTAAACAGCCATGCTTCATTCTCTATCCTGACCAGCTCTGCTGCCTTCGACAATCTTAACTTACCTATCTGTTTTTTCATTTCCTCGTCAGTCAACTCCTTCATCTCGGCCTCTCTCGATTTTCCTCATCTATTGTTAACAGAAATATATTTCCGGAAGTTTCCTTCCTTATTCTAGGCCATTCTGAGTTTAATAAAATTTCTACCAGGCTAAACATTTTTAGAAAATTGCCGCTACAATTGAAATATTGTAAAATAAATATTTAAAAAATCAATCAAATCGAGGCGTCCTAACGGTAGGGTGCCAACGCACGCGACACGACTTGACGCTACTTAACCAAAAATAAAAGCAATAAAAAACTAACCGAGAAGTTAGCGCTAGAAAGTTTTGCTCGCGTCATTGAGCAAGATGAGGCTAGAAGTTGGCCAAAACTAAAAGGTGCTCACTCGCTTCATCAATTCATGAAAGTTCTATCTCGGGCGAGCAAAGCATGAAGGTTGCCAGTTCTCGCGTTTAGATTATAAGCGAGAAGTGGCACCTTCATTCTTTACTCGCTCGAGATAGGACTTTAATGTTTTGATGGAGCGAGCGAGCATCTTCTAGTTTTGGCCTACTTCTAGCTCCATCTTGTCCAATTTCGCGATCTAAAACTTTCCAGTTCTTACTTCTTAGTTAGCTTTTTATTGTTTATATTTTTGGTTAAGTATCATCTAGTCGATCGGGTGCGTTGGCATCCTATCGTTAGGACGCCTCGAAATGTATAGCATGTCACAAAAAGTACTTACAGTCTGTCAAGTTAAAGCGTGGGTGGCTTTACTCGCAGTCGGTAAGGTGTATCGACATGATTTTGGTGTCAAAATATTAAGAAGAGCTCCCT
>NC_046659.1:104619121-104658767 GCF_010883055.1 Belonocnema kinseyi
GGGAGCTCTTCTTAATATTTTGACACCAAAATCATGTCGATACACC
Source organism: Belonocnema kinseyi (assembly GCF_010883055.1). NCBI lineage: Eukaryota > Metazoa > Arthropoda > Insecta > Hymenoptera > Cynipidae > Belonocnema > Belonocnema kinseyi. The sequence goes on from NC_046659.1 coordinate 104,619,168, forward strand.
TTACCGACTGCGAGTAAAGCCACCCACGCTTTAACTTGACAGACTGTATTTACTATTTTTCTAAAGTAACTATAATTAAAGCTTTTTATAGTAATTTGTACCAAGAAACATTTAACCAATTACATTTGTTATACTTATTTTAAAAAGTTACTTTGTTACTATTATCGTCACTAAAAAAGTCACTAGTTGTAGTAACTGAATAAAAGAAGCTATACACTTCCTGTCATTGCTTGTCTCAAGGACTTTAGGAAAGTGTAATCCTATATTTGTTTTTGCAGAGTTAGGTTTGGATTCTTTACCTGAAAGAGAACTTCTTGACCTCAGTCATTCTCCAGTAAGGTCTTCTACTTCTCGTACAAGGCCTAGATCTAGGTCTCCTTCTGGCCGTCAGTATCCAGCCTGGATTCCTCCTTTTAGACCTTATTCTTCGGACTTCGCTTCTTCTTCAAATTCTCCAAGGGTATCACTTCCACCTACCAGACTTCCTTCTGTGAACGGATATGGATATGGACTTGAAGATCTTGAATTTATTCAACTTGTTCCCCGCAATAATAGGAACCGGATATTTGTATTTCGAAGGTACACGTTCCCTGCTGATAGAGGAATGAAAGTGAGAACAAGTATTAATATCTATGATCCAATTCCAACACAAGAACAAATTGTTTTATCAACATTTGATAACAATATTCTCGCAATTTTGGAGAGTACTAATATTCTTGCTGGAATGTATGTACGTGGACGAGATGGTATGAAAGGCATGAAACGGGTAAAAATAAATATGGAGAGCAGCACGGTTTCAGAAATGACAAAAGACGAAATGAAAGAAACTCCAGTAGGTTCAAATAACCTGATCGCCCGAAATTTTCGAATAAGCCGGATAAAAAGCAAAGCTCAAAAGTAACAATGTCATTTTTGTTGATTGTAAAACTATAATATAATATTCTGAGTGACTTAAATTTGGATTTAAATGTTTCATGTAACTTATAATTAAAAATAATTTATAAAATTGATTTATAGTTGTTCTGAATCCTTTAGTTATTCCTTAATTTCCCATTCTATGCTTATTCGGAAACAATTAAAAACAGGATGCTTTCATGAATAGCAAGTAATTCCACAGAGTTTAACTTCAACAGTTTGTAGCAATAAGAACATTTTTTACAAACTACTGTCAATATTATGCGCGTGCTACAGAACACAATGGGGTGCAATAAAATTGGCTGCAAAAATTATTCTAGAGAGACTTCATAAAAATAATAACCACTAGTCATTCATGTTCTTGTCTCTAGTGGTTTTTAAGTCTAAAGCCACTACCGCAAGCAATTTTGAGCAAAAAGTTGAACCATAAACCATTTTTTTTAATGTCTATTCAAATATCATTCCTTTAATTGTGAACTACTTAATAATTTCATCAACATTCATATCAAGCTAATAAATGGTATAACTTCTTTAAACAGTTACAAAAGTTTTATCAATTAGATAGTTTTCAACGACAAAAAAAGATCATTTTGTTCAATATGGTGTTTGAGGAAAATTTTTTTTTTCACTTTTAGCGATGAAAAATCTCATTTTTCTCGAAAACGACACAAAATATGAAGAATAGTTCATAGTTTTAACATTTTTCCTTCCCTAAAATCTATGAAATTTGACCTCTACAAGATGTTTATCTTGTATAATTCAACCAGCTTTTTCCAAAAATATGGAAAAAAACTGTTAGAATTGCATTATGTTCGAAGGAATGTAACAATTTATTTTTTAAATCGTTTTTTAGTTAACTTCCTATAGACAAATATGCTTGATAATATTATTAAGCTTACTGAACTTATAGGCAGACAAAAAATCATTTTTATCTTTAAAATTAAAGCAATTTAATTTTTAACTATTCTAAATCTCATTGTTCTCGAAACCAAAGCTAAATAATAATAGCAATTGATAGTTTAAAATTTTTTTACATTCTGAAATTTATGAAAATGTAGCCTCGCTTAATATATATCTTGTATATTTTAACCAACATTTTCAGGAAGTGGGACAATTTTTAACTATGAATTTCTATTCCTATTTTGCTTCGTTTTTGAAAAAAATAAATATTTAATGCGTTAAAAATTAGAATTCGCCATTTCTTAATTTTTATTCATTTTTTATTTTTATACTTCATTTTATTTCCGCAATTTAATTATATAGAATAAAGCGCACGTATATATGGAATTTAAGGAGTTCATAAAATTCAAAGAATTCAAGGAATTCAAAGAATTAATGAAATTGTCAAATTAATGAAATTTACTGAATTCACGGACTTAAAGTATTTCACGAAATTCAAGGAATACGTGGAATTAAATGAATTCTCAGATTTAAATAAATTGACGAAATTTAGGGAATTCATGGAATAAATATTCCGTGTATTTTATAAATTTCGTGAAATTCTATGAATTTCCTGAATTCAGTGAACTGCATAAACGCCATGAATACCGTGAATGTAATCAACTCAGTGAATCGCGTGAATTCCTTTGATTACGTGAATTCCATGAATTCTATGAATTCCATAAATTCCATGAGTTTTATAAGATCCATGAATGTTGTATATTCCATATATTCCGTGAATTCCTGAAATACCAATGAATCTATGAATTCCTTAAAGTCTAAGAATACCGTAAATGAATAAAATACAGTGAATTCCGCGATTTCAATGAATTCCTTGAATCCCACGAATTCCTTGAATTCCATTAATTCTGTGAATTCCACGAATTCAATAAATTTCATCAATTCCGTGAATTATGTCAATTCCGTCAATCAACATTTTTAACATTGTATATTTTGAAACTTGTTTTAAAATTCTTTTAAATAAAATTTTGTCCGCCATCACTGAATTCTATCCTAATGCAAAACCGTGGAAATACTTTGAAATCCTTGGAAATCATTTTGAATCCGTGAATTATTCTAAAATATGATTGAATTTTGAATTCCCTACTTTGAAATCTTATGGAACATTTTAAATGCTCTGGAATACCTTGAAATATTTTTAAATTCTATAAAATCTTTGAAACTTTATCACATGAAGTGATTATGACAAACCAAAATGCGTTAAACTACAAATGAACCAGAGTAAGTATTCCACGCAGAGAATTAACCGTATCGCCTTAATAACTCTCAGAATAAAGCAGTCTCGGAACTTTTTGAATGAACTGCACTATTGCAAAACTTTTTTCAATGCAAACCAAATTAATTCAACAAAAAGGATAAAAGTTATGGGCGTTTGAAAAGGATATTTTGCCGCTCAGGTTGGACCTTTGCTGCCAAGTTTGGACCGCCCCTCAAAATCAAAGAAATATGCGCTGAATTATTTTCAAATTACCAAATATTGAGCCAATTATTGTTTCCATTGGAATTCCACATAGTTTAATGGTAAATAAAACGCAGGAAACTTTAATCAGATTCGCAGTTCTTACAAATAAAAAACTTCTTGTAATGTTTGCATATTTTAAATGAACTTTTTTCCCGCATTCAAAGCATGCTATCGAAATATTGCGGCTCAAATGCTGAGGCATTGCTTTTAAACAAATAATGCATAAGTGTATGTCTGCGTCTTCATCTGAAGAGGTGTTTGCTGTTTGATGGTTTCCTCCAGTTCTTTATCTGTGATACTGGAAATATCCTCGTTCCTTGTCGAGACTGCATTCAAATATCGCCGCAGAGTAGCGCGCGCGATGTTATGCGACTTTGCTACTGTCCTCCATTTGCCATTATCCAACAAAATGGCTTTTATGGCCCAAGCAACGTCCTCAAAATTCAAATTCCCCCGATCGGTTGTTCTTTCAGTGCGACTAGTCTTGAAAAATTCAACAATACATGAACATTCATTTTATTTTTGATTGATACAAACATAAATCCATTTTCTTACGTTTTTCGTAATCAAAAACTGACGCAGCTGCAGCGATGCTATTATAGAAATTAAAAACAAAAGGCGATGGTCCAACCTAGACTACACAAAAGGTCCAACCTAGGCGACAAGCACCACAATCTCTTGGCATCACACCGTGGCTAAAGTAGTTGGGAAATAAAATATTCACATTACATCTTATCGGAAAATAACCACATAACAAACAAATATGATTACCTTATCCATTCCATGATTTTTCTTTTAGTTCTGTCGTGATTTCCAGTGGCGCTAAAAAACTTTTCTTTTTCTCGCGAAGCAACTGCGTGCACAACACCCTACACAAACACGACACGATTTGAACAATGTTTCGAAAAGTTTGCCTGTACCGAAAGTAGTTTTGCCACGCTCGGGCATAGATGTCGCTAGTGGTCTTATATAAAAAGCTGCAGAAGTTCAACCTAGGCGACGATCCGACCTAGGCGACTTTCCCTTATATTTATTCAATACTATTATTCAAATATTATTGAATACTCTGAGCTTGCTCGAATTTTACATATGTGTCAGAATCTTGGATAGTTTTTGCTTATTATTTGGATGTTTATTTTAAATCTTATCTTCTGCGTCCTGGCTGAGTAAGTATTCCAAAGACTTTGTGGCAAACAGGCCTTAATGTATATCGCCCCCTGAAAGCGGGATCAAGTTCTGATTTCTTCTTTAAAATTCCATACTGCCTCTTCTGAAACCTGTTTAGATACTTTCGTAGTAAATGATAATTACATGGTATAGTGAGATATCGTTGATATCACCGGAATTGCCGTGTCCGTTAGTGGCGCTCTTTCAACGCGCAAACTACCCCCGAAGCTCGTTGATTAATTTTTAAGGCACGAGACAGGGCTTACCCTATACGAGCCCCGAGGGATCCGGTATTGCCACAGCTGGAAGGTCGATCCTTTTCTCAATTGCTTGTAGCACACATGAGACGGAAAATAGAGTGGAGTCACGGGAGTGAGAGATTGCTAAAAGTGCAATCTATATGGGAACGTACTATAAAGATTTGCACTTGAATTTGAGTATTATTATCCATCTGAAAATTATATCTTACATAACCTAAAGTACAAAGAAAGAGAATAAATTATTCAAATCAAGATTGTAACACTTCTGAGAAACATAAATATCCAAAATCCTTACTGAAAGTATGTACAATCCTACTGTGAGATTAATTTATCTACGCGAACAGAGGCGACCGGGAATTACTCTGCGAAGACTTACAGCCACTTCAAGATGGCTACTCGAAACACTTGCGTGCGTACTAACGCTTGGCAGCGTTCATCATCGCGTACGCACACTTGTTTCACTTTCCCAACTCTAAGAACTCCCGCCTTAACTATTCTAAAGTCGAGCTTTGAGTTCGGCAATTCCCAACTTGAAGGTATCCTAGGTCTCTCGAATAGTGCTACCGAGCCCTCACAATAAAAATTCACACTCACACACGATTACTGGCTTACGATTACCCTGCTGATTGGATGGTTACAACAGAAGGGCATTAATAAAGTAACTCAACCAATATGCCTTAATGCACAAGCGTCCGCCGCGTCGATTCAGTCTGTCCTAGGAACGGTGATTAAACCAGTACTGTTTCTCAGCATTGCTAGTCGTGCTGCTGTGTCATGGTAATGGTACCTGACCGCTGGTTTTTGTAGGGTACTATATTAGACAGGCATATGCAACCTCCATTCTGATTCCTAGAAAATTCGCGGGAAACCATGCGATAAGCATGTTCTAGTTTATAATTAAAATTAAGCTTAGAATATAAGAAAAATGATCTGCTACAGTGCTAGAAGCGAAGATGGATATAAATTGCACTGTTTTCCACTAGAACAAAAAGAAAGACTTTTAAAATCGATAATAAATTGTAGACGTGACAAATGAGATCCAAATTCCAATTATAGATTATGCGAAGTAAGTACTCACATTTATCACCATAACAATATAATTTAAATATTTGAGGTCTAAAGCTTCTTTAATGTGTAATTAAATTACCTATGAGAATTTTTTTTATATATTTAAGCAAAATAAGATCCAGAAGAAAGTAAGGTTAGGAACCCATTTTTCTGAGAATGGCGCATTTTAACCGGCGCAAATAAAAAAGACGTCTGATATGAATTGTAAATATCTATCATAATAAACTTTTGGAAATGTATTGTATTAGTTTTTGGCCTATAGTCTATTATTATTTGTTGCTAGTTATTTAATAAATCATATGATTATTATTTTAGCGCACGCCTGTTTATAGGCTGATTAAACTTTAGTTTACAATAATAATTTTTGTAAGAATTATTTTTTGGCAAATGTGTGGGTTACAAATCATATAGTCTAATTTAAATATTCCATATATTATGTCACATGTAATTTTATTTATAATTCATGTGTTCCTAAAATTGCTTTAGTATAATTTTAAAATAAATTATCTATATCATGTAAATGTATTTATCTTGTTTTTTATGTGCATTTCGACCAACTCAAATAACGACTTTATATCAAATGTGATCTAGAAATAAGGTTTCAGAGAACTATAACTAAAAGTTAAAAAATTTTTGCTTTTTCAATTTAATAAATACATATTATTTACTATATTCATGCATTTTTTTATGCATTTTGAATAATATACAATTTCAAATCAATAGTTAAAATCAACGTGTTATCGGTAAGTAGAATAATTTGCCATTTTTTCTGTTCAAATGAACGTTACATTCTAAAGTTTAAAAACATTTATATTTCTAATAATATTATTATCTTGAAATATTACAGCTTACTTTGTTTTCATTTTGTTACTCACCACTATTTAATTAGGTTTTCGAAAAAAATTCATCACTTACAAATTCGATATCAAGTTAGCGATTTTGAATTTGGCGGGGAACCACAATGGCGGTCGCATATTTTCATCTAATATAGTATAGTCCCTTAGTAGCAGTAGCCTCCCTTGATTGTTGGCGAACAGCCGACTCACTGTGACATTCGTCCATTGTTGACAAACCGCCAGTGTTCGTGCATTGGGATTTGGAGTTATCTTTTCTCCAGACCCTTTTTAAAAAGATTATACTGCTAGATGATGTGTCAGATGTCTGTGATCTATGTTTTTTTCAAGTCGCGTTCCAGCCTCGATCCCGGCTTCTTACATTTGGGTGTTCATTGTGGATTCAGTATTTAGAAAATAAACTTGGACTGGAAAGCTCTGGCATTACGACGATTGTCGCTGTCATAACATAAATAAAATGTACTAAAACTACCCCTTAATCTAGACTCGGATCTTGGCTGGACTGTAAGTCAATTAATAATTATGTAGAGTATAATCAAAGATAAGTACCGCCTTTATCTCACAATGAACTAATGCAAATTGAGTACCGATAAAAGTCGCTTCAACTGGCGTCTAAATAATTTCTCTACCGTGACTTTGCCGTGAACAATTGCTATTTTCTGTGCACAATTTCTTGTCACATTTTCCATATTTAACAAGCGCGCCGAATTTAACCAAGCCGGTTGTCGACGCGATTCATGCAGTATGAAAGGATACGAAAATTGGAAACACTGTGGTCCAGAGAATTTTCGGAGTGACTCAATATCATTGAGACGTTTAGCGTCACATTTGATGTTGATTGAACTTCAAAATATTTTCAATAAGTTCAAACAGCTTTCCGTTATTTCGATCATTCGAGGGAAGTGAAGTGCATAAGAGGAACGATTTAGGAAAGTGAATTTAGCTTATTCTTTTTAATTTTCAATGTCCAATTTAATTCTTCCAAAAGATTAAGGATGAAAGCGTAACTGAAAGTTTAGCCATACTTTTATTTGTCATTTTGTCGTTTCAAACTGAGAACGTATCAAAAATTGCAGCATTCATTGATGATGCAGAAAGTAATGAGATGTGGGATATTGGCTTCTGAATTCTCTCCAATATTTGAATTCTTACAAATCAGTGCATTATAGTAACTTAATTTTCTAACTTCCAAAATTGTATAAGAGAGAGAATGGAATAAGGAAGAGAACGACAACAATTGTAGAATATCCAGAATAATAAATCGACCCTTTAATATGGTCAGGTAGACTGACTGCTGAGATCGAATCGACTCTCTGAGATGATCAAATCAACGCTCTCTGATGATCGATTCAACACACACACACATATCGCACTTTTTTTTAGCTTTTGATATAAATCAAACAATATGTTTTTTTTTTCATATTTGAAACCTAGTAAACTCCCGCATAATGATGTCGACATTTATATGTTCTCTGGGCTGATTCGTAAAATAGAAATACCTCACAAGGTAAGCTCGAGGCATAGATAATTCATGAAATAAGAACAATACTAGATATTATATACTGTGATAAAACCCCGAAATATTCATCAGTTATACTGGTATAATAATTCCTAATTAATACAGTAATCAGTTTTTCCTGAGTTAGAAAAAATCACGATCCTCTGTGCTTTAGACCTGTTATTGGTGATTATTCTTAATTATATTGGTAAACAAAATAACATAATAATATACCTATACTTGTAAAACGTTTTTATAGTTTCCGAAAATAACAATTTGTCCGCTGTAATCTGAATTATAACGTAATCTAAAGCCATTAAATTTTAAAAAACGTATCTTAGAACTTAGAACGTAAGTTAGAACCTCTATTCTAAATTATCGAACCCTTTATATTTTTGGTTTCTAAATTGATAGGAAAAAATTGTAACTAAAAAAAGTTAAGTAATCAAAATTTTGGAAATAAATCTAAATTTTTAAAGCCAGAAAGTTTTGGGATAAATTTATCAAAATTTTCACATTTTTTTAAAACATTTTTTACATGTTGAAAGTCTTTTTAGTTTCGAAAATGTTAACGATTCTTAAATAGTTTAATATTCTTCCAAATTTTTGAATATTGAAATGGGATCATTTACGAAATACGTGATACGTTTATGGGGATGGGGGGCATGCCGAAGCATCATTGAGCATGTTAAGACCAATAGAAAAATTATTTTGAGATTCTGGGAAATTTATCAAAAATTTTACAAATTTATAAAAAGCTTAATAAAAAAATTTTAATTTTTTGGAAGTTTGCCAAAATGGTTAGAAAAATTAAAAATTTCAGTTTTCAAAATTTCAAAATCTTGAAAATGCAGGTTCATCTTCAAATTTTCACATTTTTTAAATTTGGGCCATAATAAATTTTCAAAAAGAGAGTCACTTCCTCGATGCAAGAAATCGCCCATTTGCCGAAGAGATGAACCTTATTGGAATCAACCAAGCGAACCAGCAGCCCCATTTATTTTGGGTAGGTAACTTACTTTTGAAAAAAACTCGTTACACTTACACATAACAGTAAACAATTAAGCTCGCTTGAGTTTAATAACAAAAGTTGTATCCTCTTGCATGAAAATATTTTACCATTGATTTTTAAGATATTAATTTCGCACATTGGAACATCAGCACATTCAAGAATATATCCGCAATATCTATAAGTTTTAGGGCATTTACAATTTTAAGGATAAGGAACATAGTATATATATTTTTCAATATTAATAATATTCAGGAAAGTTTGTTTTAAATTCTCTGGATCTTTAAATTATACATATTATATTTCTTAGAAACTAAGATATATTTTTTTCTGTCATTGAAACATTAATCTTAAGTCTTATCTGTGACTCAACATTTATTTGTAGTTTTGTCTATGGCATTAGTATTTACAGAATGTTATCTACATAGATAGATAAACGTTTATTTTTCGGCCTGCTTGCCTTAAAAAATTGACTTGCTTAGACTTGCATTTTTTTTTACAAAATTTTCTCACAACTATTTCTTACAAAGTACCATCCATCCACGCCTTATAGCTAATCCGCTCGTTTCTATAGCTTAACCTTCCCCGCTGTGCCTCGCCTCGTACGCATTTCGCTCTTTTATCGCTATGCCTCGCATTAGCAGCCTCTGTCTCCGCGGCTAACACCTAATACTTAACTATTATTTACAATATTTACATTTTTCTTACATCTACTTCCTGTCCTATTTACAATCTTTGCTTCCTATTCCTCTTCCTCCTTCCTTCTCTTTTTCTCTATCTTACCCAACACTCACTTCACTCATACTACTGCCGTTTTGTCCCCCCTTTTATGCAATAATACCTCCATGCTTATCTCACTCCCTTCCACCTCTTCACACTCCTCCAACCAGTGGTCAACTTTTGCATTCCCTTTTCCTAACAGTTCACAATCCCAACAGTTCACAATTCTCGTCTCTTTAGCAAACCAGAACCTATTATAACCTTCCATGCAATCGCATCTCATTCCGGCTATAAGTCACTGACTACCTTGCTCTCCTTTCTCACACAAATATTGGGCTCTCTCCCTGAGACTAATATACCTTCCCTCCTTCCTCGTGCCTCCTGCTAACTTCATCCATCCGCAATCCATTCGTTCTAAAATACCTTTCCCTTTCCACTTCCATCTTTGCACCACTACGTCTGTTCTCCTTCTCTCACCAACACTTCCTAACCAATTTACTTCCCCCCTCTTCCAAAAATTTCCCCTCATATTTACACGCTCGACTCTCTGTTATAGTTGCCAAGCTCGTTCTTCCTGTCTCCCTTCTGACAATATAGTTCGGCGTATGCCTTGACAACCCCAATGTCCACTATACATACCTCTCCTGCATCCTATTTACCTCCCCACTTACCTTCCAACCCCACACCTCCACTCCGTAAAATAAGACATTCATCACGAGCGAATCCAACAATTTCATTCTGCTTAAAAAATCATCTGTGAACAAACTCTCCCACAGCCCCCAAACCTGCCTCATCACCACATTTTCCCTTCTCACCCTCCCTTTTATATGACCATCCACTCCGCCATTTCTCCGAGACAGGAAGCCTAGGTACACAAACTCTTTCACCTCCTGTACGGCTTTTCCCTTACACTTCCACTTCATTCCCCTATCTCTCCCACATCCCTTCCCGAACACCATAACCTTCGACTTGTCCGCATTTAAATCTAGCCTATTTTTGTCCAAGTATCTTCTCAACCTCTTCATCATCTCCTTTAAAGTCTCTTCGCTCTTTGCCAGCAGCACTATGTCATCTGCATATGCTAGTGACCATATCCTGACTCCTCCTACCCTAACTCCTCCTACCACTCCGGCCGCCAGCTTACTTTCTATATCCGCGATCAAAATTGCAAAAAGCGTTGAGCTAAGTGGGCAACCTTGCCTCAAGCTTGCCTCCCACAACCTCCCTCTATCTACCGAAGGGAACGTGTTGTAAGACGTAAATATTGTCAATAGTACTCCTTCTCTCTCTAAAGCCTGCCTGCGTCTCCGGCAATATTTCTTTCCCCTCAACATCCTTGCGCAGACTGTCTTCTAACACCATCGCGTATATTTTGTACGCAGTATTCATGAGCGTAATTTCTCTATAATTTTCCTGTCTCTCCCTATCCCCTTTCTTATACAGTGGTACGATCAACCCCTCTCTCCGCCCTCTTGAGAATCCCTCCCCCTCCATACTTATTTTACTACCCACTTCAGTCTCTGCCTTACTTCTTGTGTGCCAAACAGCCACGCTTCGTTCTCTACCCCGTCCATCCCTGCTGCCTTAGATTTTTTAAATTCCACTATCTGCTTCTCTATCTCCTCGTCGTTCAGCTCCTTTCCATGTACTTCCCTCGTTACTCTAATACCCTTATCTCTCTTTCGTGTATCTGACCCCTGATATGAATCCTTAAAAAATTTCCTCCATTCGTCGCTCACTATCTTCTCACTTATCCCCACCCTACGTTTCCTAAACCTATTAATTATCTTCCACACGTCCCCGTCTCTCTTAACACTTCTCAACTTCTCTTCCAGCTCTTTTCCTTTTTCCTGCTCTTTTTTTTTACACATTGCCCTAAACTCCTTCCTCATTTCTACGTACTCCTCCCTTTTCGCGGTTCCTTCCTTCCAGATCCTGTACTTCTTTTTCACCTTTCTCTTTATCATTTTACATTCATTATCGCACTAGGGCTTCACCATTTCTTTCTTCTCCTTCCTAACTACCTTCTTTTGCACACAACCTTTCACTTTCTCTTGTAGATCCTCCATATCTCGTCCACCGACTCCCCCTCAAAGCTTACGTTGCCGTACTGCTCCTGATACTTCTCTATCGCCTCTCTCGTCTATGAGACTCTCTCCCCTAACGACCTTTCTTTCCCACCCTGCCTTTCGCCAGCCTCCATCTGTATCCACAAACTTAATGTCCGATAGTCTGATTCCACCCTCTCTTCTACCGCGAATTTCTCTATCTCCTCTTACACTCACATATTCATAATTACATAGTCTACCACTGATACACCCCTCTGACTCACATACGCGTATTCTCCCACTTTGTCCACTTTTACCATACCATTTGCCACCGCCCACCCTCTATCCTCTATCCAGTCTCTTAGAATCTCCCTCTCTTTATTTATTATCTTATTCTTTGATTTCATTTCAAAGCTCTCCCCTTCCCGGTACAGGCCCCTAGTAAGTCTTCTAACCTTTCTTTAATCCGGTCCATTCCATCCTTATTGTACACAGTCATAAACTTATACATCGCACTTCCTATCTTTACAACCCTCAATTTGCACGCCCTCCCCCTCTCCATCTCCATGAACTTCTTCCTCTAATCCATCCCGAACTCCTGTTATAATTCCCTTACTATCCCTTCCTTTCCTTTTTACTTTGACCGCCTCCTGTAGCCTCCACCTATACCCCCTTGGCAACTTTCGCTCTACTCTATCGCATTCCTTTCTCTCTATCCACGTCTCTACCGGTCCAATCACATCAAATTCCTAAATATACGTCCAGAAATCCTCATCTTTCTTTCCCCTGCACTTCCTTTAATACTTCCTTCTCCTCGTCATATACCCACATTTTCTCGTCTGTTTTTATTTTCCGATATTCTACCCTCGCCGCTCTCCCTTCGCTTCTCTCCTTCCTAGCCCAGTCATTTAGCATTCTCTGAACATCCTTTTCCTTCCTCGTCAATTCTTAAGCAATATAAACCTTACTGTCCATTATCCTATTTTTGTTACGCATTACCCCCAATTTTTATTCTTAGCCTTCTAATTCCACCACTGCCACTTCATTCTTCTTTCTTCCCTCCATCCTAACTTTCCCTACCTTGCCTTTAACCCACCTTATGCTCTGCAGCAGCGCTTTCACCCCCTTTCTTTCTTCCACGCTCTTTAGCTACAATCCTCTTATCACTATATTATTTCTTCTATCTGTCTTCTCTCTTCTCGCCATTCTCAACTTCGTTGCCCTTATCCTTTCCCTATCCGCTCTCTCCATACTCCATACTTTCCATCTGCTCCATAGCCCCCCTTACGTCCTTCTTAAGCCCTCTGATCTCGCCTATCAGCATCTGGATAGCCTCCTTTTCCGCCTGCCCCTCCATTGGGGGGGGGGGGGTGACCTTACGTGTTCGTACGCTTTTTTAAAGGGACTCTGTAACGCCCTTTTCTCCGGACTCTTTGCTTTCCCTTTATCTCTTTAAGAGCCAGTACTCTCACTGCCCACCTCTCGCTCGTCCGTCGGTAACTGTAACCTATCCATACACAAAAGTACGCACTGCCGCCAACAGATGCCTTTTAAGGCTGCTGTCGCTTACCGCTCTAAAATTTCAGTGCCTTTTCCCCTTTTCACCCCTCACATCCCCTTCAGACACCCTTTTCTCACCCCTTACATCCCCCCAGCACTACAAGAACCACCCTTGTCCGCCATGCAGGCCTAAAATCCTCAACACAAAACAACCCTGCAACCTTGCAATCCTAACCTCACTTTCCCTATTTAACCAAATCCCACCCCCCAACTACAATATCAATTAATTTTGATCTTCCGAATGAACCCCTTACAGCTGTACTCACCTCCTACACTTTAACACTCACACTCCACTCACACCTTCCACACAAACTTTGTACAAACTTCTCACCGCCTGTCATTGCACACTTTTTCCCTGCCGCCACCAACATGTAAGTCACAATGTTATCTACATGAACTCCCATATAATACAGCGCTGCTGAAGGCTGGTTACATGATCTAAACAATGAATAATACAAACTATAAAATAGCCTCGGAAAGAACTGGAACTTCAATTGATAAAAGGCATGCACACGGTAAATCTGAAGGTCATGTTTCAGGCGACGAATGGAGACAAGGTGTTTGGTATGCTAGGGAGATAAATGATCTGAATTTAAAAGAATTGCGAGAAACTATGGACGTGAGGGAACTAGATGTTTTATGTGTGCCTGAAACGAAGAAAAGGGGATGGGAAAGCAGACATAGAAAATGGCGTGTTGAAAGGCGGATTTGAAATATGGTCAGGAGTAGATAGTGAATTAAATGTTAGGCATGGATTAGGTCTGATTTTAAATTAAAGAGCAAAGCAGCATCTTGGAGATCATTATGCCGTATCTCCTAGACTGATGTGGGCTAGAATGAAAGTAGGAATCAGAAGATTATTTATCATAGCATGCTACGCGCCAGTTGATAGTGATCCCAGAGAAGTAAAAGACGCTTTCTGAAACACTTTAAATGACACAATAAATATTTGGAAACATAGGGAAAAATATTTCTGCTAGGCGACATGAACGAATGGGTGGGCATCCAAAATCAAGATCAAGAAAAAAATCTAGGTAATTTTGGGGATCCAAAAATAAACTATAGATGAGATAATTTGGTTGGTCTATCCATAGAAAGGGGTGTGTTTATTACAAATACTTAGTTTAGGCATAAAATGATCCACATGTACACCTGGTCTAAAGAAAATAGCCACAGTATAATTGACTTTGTAATTGCGAATGAAAGACTGAGAGACTTAGTCAAAGATAAAAGGGTCATGAGGGGTTCTGAACGCAACGCTGAGCATTACCTTCTGATCTGCAGAATTATCTTAGTTCGGGATAGAGAAAAAAGAGTACAAAGAAAACAAAAAAAGACGAGAATAAAAATGGTGAACTTACAGAAACCGAATGTGCGAATAGATTTCCAAAATAAGATCATTCAGGCCATAGATGAGACGACCTGGGAGGCGCTTGTAAAAAATTAAAATTTAGAGTGCGCATGCACTAAGTTCTGAGATATCATTTCTAGGCGTATGGTGGAAGTGTGTGGTACCGCGGTTGTAGGAAGAATGTCTACTAACGCGTGGTGGAATGATAAAATTTAGGCTGCCTAAAATGCAAAGAAGGAATCGTGAAGGTAAACTTTAAACTTTGCAGGTCTTGGTGATGAACAAAAATAAACTTACAAATGATTACAGACAAAAAAAGAGAATACTGAAACGATTAATTTAGGAAGGTAAAGATAAAATTAGAGCAGAAGGAGGGAAGAAAATGCAAACCGACTTTGAAGGAAGCAAGAAACTGCTTTATAAAAAAATGAAGGAAAATAAAAGTACAGAATTTTTCAACATGATAAATAGTCATAGGGAAATGCTATATGATGCAGACGGGATGCTAGACACTTTCAGAGACTGCTTTAAGGGACAATTCGGATATGAAGCTATAGGACACCACAACTGCGATATAGCACACGATTCATTAGAAAACCCAATTGAGAAAGTCTGCGTCACTGAGGTTAGGGGTATAATTAAGGACTGGAAAACAGTAAGGCTGCCAGGGTAGACTGTATTAACTCTGAAATGCTTGAACACGTTGGCGAGTACATACCACATACACTGTGCGAATTGATGAATTTGTGTTTTGAGTTGGAAGACGTCCCAGACGATTGGAAAAAAGCGATTATCGTACCAATATATAAAAGAAAGGAAGATAAAAGCGACTGCAATAATTACCGAGAAATCAACTTATTAAGTACCGTTAGTAAAATATACTGAAAAATACTTATTCCTAGGATAATAGAAATAACAGAAGAAAAGATTTAGAAAGTCAAAAGTGGGTTTATGCCAGGAAGATCATGTACGGATCAAATATTTAGTTCAAGGCAAATCACAGAACAAAGTTTGGAAGTAGGAAGAAAAGTTTTCTGTGCATTTGTCAACCCAGAAAAAGATTTTTACAAGGTTTGATGTTGGCTCTATCCAGTTTTCTTTAATTCTCGATGTTTGGGACCATCTGGGGTAGAAAAAATAGTGTTTACGAAGACTTCTGTTTGTTGGTCCTTCTGGCTGTTTGCTGTCTCACGACACGATAACTTTCAAAGGAATTTTTTAATTCAAATTCCCCTTGGCACAATGGTTTTGTATTAGAAAAATTCAACTCAATGTAGTTAAAAAGCCTTCTACGGCCAATATTTATAATTTTGGCCATGGGGAATCAAAATCAAAAATTTAATAATTCATCTTCTCCATGAAATTACATATTATGTAGTAAATAGGCAAAAAACCAAAATTATTTGCTTTCAAAAGTTATATGGAACTACTTTCAACATTTTTTAAATAGAAATAATAGTTTTCGCTTTAATTTTTTAAAATGTTCTTTTTACCATTTTTAATAGCAGCCATAGTTTGGCGGCAAAATTTAAATTTTTGCATACTCATCATTTAGATGAGATGTCTTAGATTCATTTGATTTTTTCCTCGCCCATGAAAATTAAAACCACGCAAGATAGAACGAATAGACGTAAGATCAAAATTATCTGTTTTTTTTAAGTTTAACAAAATTGATTTTTAATCTTTTGCTGAATTATAACTATATTGTTTGGTTTTATTAGGAACACCGTTCTCAAGATGAGTTTAGTGATAGGATAATTCGGTCAGTGGTAGGGAATCATCTCTCAATGGAAAAATATCATTATATAAAATAATAATCTCCTCAATTTTGTTCTTTTCCTGAGTTGTAAATTATAACCGATTTTTTTATAACATTTCTTGAATTATTTATGGGTTATATTCGTTTTTATTTTTATTCGAAAAACACGGACTTATTCTGATAAACAGTTCATTCACATTATTGCCGATGTTGGAAATGCCATGCTGTCATCAATAACTTGAAATGTGCATAGTTTAATTAAAAATTTTTAATCAACCGCGTATTTTGCTTTTATTGGTTCATTATTAATGCAACAATCTTCTTTCAAGCATAAACTCTTTAATAATTGACATATTCGCGCCGGTGTCTATCGTCAATTTTTCTATTTTTAGCATGTAGAGTTTTAACTGAACATATGGAGTATCTGACGAGTGTCTTGGTATTGCAATGGGTCGTACGTCACTGTCGACGCGTGTTCCTTATTTAAATTTTTCTAGTTTAGGTGCACTTGATCAGAATTTTTTGAGGAAATATGTTTTCATTATCACTACTAGGTTTCTGGTAACTTCTTATTTCGTGTCACCCTATTTCTACTTTTGATGTCATCCTAAAAGCCTCATTTAGAGTTTTTGGATTTTGTGGTTGAATTATGATTTCGTATTCCTCGCGTAATCTTCATAAACATTAATTAACGAAAGAAACAACAACAAAGCTCAAACCCCAAAAACTCTAAGCCTACCTACCAACAAACCCCAAAGCCACAAACCCCAAACCCACAAATCCTAAGCAGTCAAGCCCCAATTTCACTAATCCCACATCCACAAACCCCAAACGTGAAACCTTTAAACCCCTAAAACACAAGCCCTAAGCTCCAAACCCACAAACTCCAAACCTACACATCCGTAAATCGGAAACCCTTAAATTCCAACCTCACAAATTCCACAAACCTACAAATCCCACATGTGCAAATCCTAAAACTACAAACTCTTTGTTTTCATACCCATAAATCCATAATGCACAAACCCTCTACCCACAACCCCCAAACACACCAACTCTAAACCCGCATATCCTGAATCCACACACACCAAACTCACAAACTTAAAACTCACAAGCCTTAAACCCACAAGGATTCGTGGGCTTGAAATTTGTGTATTTGGAGTCTGCAGGTTTGAGGTTTGTGCGTTTGTGGTTTATAGGTTTAGGGTTTGTGGGCTTGGGATTCATGGTTTTGGGGTTTGTGGGTTGGTAGTTTTGGGCTTTTTGGGTTTGAAGTATAAGCTCTGTTACTTTAAATAAGAATTTGATAGATCTAGACATGTTCGACTTGTTTTATATACGAAAACATTGAAAAACTCCATTTTTACCACGTTTTCTGCAATTGCGCAAAAATCCTGACGTGCTGTAGTTAACAGTTCCACGGATTCGAATTCAGCACCCCAAAATACGTATAGGAGACGTATAGAATATCTTTTCAGATATAATCGTCTAGAATATTTTCTAGTTTTCTGTGAAGGTGATAATAAAATATGTGTTTGATTTAATTTTTTAACCACTTACACTGATAATCAGAGTATGATAGAATAATGATTTTCACTTGCATAAAAAATGTTCAGCATGAATTTATGCAGCCATAGAAATATATATTTGTAATGATATTTTATTTGTCTTATAACCAACAAAGAAGATTTTTCAACCAAATAGATAAATTTTCAACCAGGAATAAAGTAGTTGAATTTTAAATGGAAAAGATAAGTAGATATTTCAATTGTAAACAAAATTGTTTTGAAATCGAATACAGTTGAGTTTAGTTCAGAAACGAATTTCTAACAAGAGAGTTAAATTTCCAAACGGGAAAAAGAAAATAATTATAGAATGGCGGTGAAAATATGAAAGAGTAAGAGGTCAATATCATAGTATCATTTTCGAGCCGAAAAGGAAAATTTAAGGAAACGTAATCCTCGATTTCTTGTTGAAGAGTGAAGATCGGAGTCTCTACCTGAAAGAAAACTTATTGACCTCAATCATTCTCCGGCCAGCTCTTGATCTCCTCCCAAGAGGCCCAAATCCAGGTCTCCTTTCGCCTGCCGTTATCCTAGCTGACTGCCTTCTTCCAGACCATATGCTTCAGCTGAAACTTCTTCAAGGCCTGCTAGGTTATAGGTTCTACCTACCAAACTTTCTTCGACTAACCAATATGGATATAGACTTGAAGATCTTGAATTTATTCGGCCTACTCCCCGAAAGAATACTCACCGGGCACTTGAATTTCGAAAATACACTTACCCTGTCTATGTAGAAATGAAAGTGAGAGCAAGTTTAACTCAAATTATAAGCCGATTCCAACGTAAAAACAAATAGTTTTATCAACATTGGATGCTGACTTCTTCGCCATATTGTCGAGTACTAATGTTTTAAATAGAATGTATTTAAAAACCCCTGACAGAAAACGGGCGAAACTAAACATGGGAAGTGGCAAAATTTGTGCAATGACCCAAAACGAAATGCAACAAGTTCCATTAGGTGCAAATAACCTTATCGTGCGAAATTTTTATATAAACCGGGTAAAAAAAAGTTCACGCTAGCAGTCTAATGTTTTGTTAAATATAAAACTCCAATATAATATCCAAATAATTTAAACTTGGATTGAAACGTTTCATGTAACTTTTAATTAGAAATAGTAAAAGAAATCTATGCTTAATGGTTCTGAACGCTTTAATTAGTCATAAATTACAACCAAAAATTATGATAAGATTACAATGATTTATCTTTATCAAAAGGAACAAATTCACGGCTTCATTTCAGAAAAAAATTCAAAACTGAAATTTCAAAATCCATAATTCAAACATTTTATAGTGCTTAAGGGGGTCGACCCATGTAACACCTCAAAAATAAGGGTACATTTTGAAATTTTTTGGGGAATAAAAAAAACGAATCTTTTCAAAGCTTTTCTAGTTTATAAAGGCACTTTTGAATTAAGAAATAAATTTTTTCAGCCATAAATATGCGTAACATTATTAATTATAAGGGCAGATGTTGAACATATTCATCCGGGAGATGTGAAATTGCTTGCACTCTAGTTTCTCACAGAGTCGCCTGAAACGAAAAAACAAAAAATTTGTTTGAAGTTTATATTCACAGCTTATGTGTAAGCCGAAAAAAGATTTGAAAAATATCATTCTTTACAAAATAGCTTCCGTTTTTCTGGAAATATTAAAAAATGTGAAACCAAGACAAACTTGCTTAAAATTTCATTGTTGAAAAAAGGCAGCATCGGCAGACTAGCCTTTCTTAAATTCGAAAGAATTTCAAATTAATTTTTTTTCATTTAATAATTTTATATTATATTATTGATCATTTTATAAGTACTTTAAACTAAGTAAACATCTACATCATATGTCGATAAAATTTCTTTGTTCCTTGGACTTATTCGTGAAATACAAAGACCTACCAAGGACAAGTTCGAAATATAGATAAATGATGAGATAAGAACAATAGTACATAATAGAGAGTATAATGAAGCAGTTTTTACTGTGAAAAAATGACGATCCTTTCTGCTGTAGTCCTATCATTTGCAATTATCGTTAATTATACTGGTAAATAAAATAATATAACAATATATCTATATCTATATAAAGTTTTTGAAGTTTCCGCAAACAACAATTTGATAAGGAATAGAGTATATATTTTTTTCAATGTCAATAATATTTTTAATACTTTGTCGTTTTAAAAATCTTACATATTAAATTTCTTAGAAACTTATAAAGCTTTTTGGCTGTGATTCGAATAATGCTTATCCTTTCAAAGCGCCATCTATGAATTTGGTTTCTTTTTGTAAAATCATTCCTATGCCATAATAGCGATTCCTGAAATCTCGCTAAAACATAAGCATTTCTATAAAAAAATTTGTTGTTTGCAATTTCGGCTAATTTCTGCTTACAAAGTTTAGACAGCGCGAGTCTGTCATATCAAAAATCGTTGTCTTCTAATCCAGCGCCATTTATAAGATGTAATATGACAGAAATATTATTAATGATATATTTAACAATGAGGTTTCATGAATCTTTATTTTCTTTTACTATCTCTCTTTTGGAATGTGTTTATGGCGGAAATTTTTGGTTTGTTTATAGCGGATTTGCCTTTTGACCTTCACTTAATTCTTAGACAACAAAACGAGAGAATCGTTAATTCGTTGCTGCTCCTACATGCTCAAATTTTTCTTACCTTCTAATCCTTCTTTCCTCCTTTTTATATTTCTGTAAAGCTTTTTTTGTTAGGAATTTTTCTTATAGAGGATCCTTTCCTTAAATTACGACGGGAGCATTTATGTTTATTTTGTCCACATTCGGTTATTGAGTTATTAGTTTTATTTTCTTTTATTCTTTAATCTAACTTGACTATTAGGCGTATATTAGGATTTTTAATTTGATTTTAATCTAATTTAGATTTCTTAAATTTAAAAAAATTATAAGTCAAAGTTTTCATTTCTCCAACTCAATGGGAATGTTAAGAATGTGATGTAGCCCTAGTGCTATTCAGATATAGTTTGAAAAAGAAAATTCCCTCTTCAGATTAAAAAAAGGACAAAATTTGCTCTCTTCAACTTGAATAAAAATTTCTCTCCTTGACGTAAAAATTCGATTCTTTTAATATCAGTCTTTTTGCTCGAAAACTTCATGATAATTTCAGAAAAATTTATAATTATTTAAAAACTAAATGATTTGCTAAACAAATGCAATTCAAAAATGCAATATTCAATTTTTTTTGTCAAAAGAAGAATTCGATTTTTTAATCATTTATTTCAATGCAAACTCCATAATATTGTTATCCGCATTCATAACTATCTGATAAAGTGTATCACTTCTTCAAACCAATTTGTAAAAAATCGTTAGTTAGGCATTTGTCGACAAAAAAAATCATTTTTTCAATATCAGTTCTGGGGACTCTGAATCTAAATTTGAAGTTGGATTTCTTAAATTGAAAATGGCAGATCCAGTATTGCCGACATTAAATATTATAAAGATCTTGATAAAATTTGCGATAATCTAGTTTTTGGAGTCTTCGAATCAAAATCTGATGTTTAATTTTGAAAATTCAATAACGCGAATCCAATATGCCGGACTAAAATAACCAAAAATTATAAGAACTTGGTCGGATGGTTCATAGTCGTATTTATGCCATTTAAAATTATTTACATGCAACATCAGATTTTAATTGAAAGACTCCAAAAACACTAACACCCAAGAAAATGTAAATTGGATCATGTTCAATAATTTTCTTTTTTAATGCCACATATTTTTGATTCTGCAAAAGTAGCACGACTTTTTTGCCCATATGTGTGCAACTGGCAGTGAAGATGTTGAAATTGCTTTAAATCTTAAAAATATATATAAATGCCATGAATCCTTTAAAATAACTGGAAGCCTTAAAATCGCAATATATAATTATGTACTCGCCCCCATCTGTGATGTACGGTCGCGAAACCTGGACATATCAATAAATGGATGAGAGTAAAATTAAGGCGGTTCGCATTCAATTTCTACGCAGTGTATGCGGTAAAACGCTAATGCACAAAGTAATGGGATGATTTTAAAAAAAATATAGATACACCTGCTAGCGGCGATCAAATTCGGACGTGTAAATTTTCCGGTCTTTAATTTCTTATATTTTTATAAGTTTTAAAGTGTTGAATTACATAAAAATTTATATTTTGCGAAAGTGCTGGTGGCTTGTTCGGAGTAGTGTAGTTATATCCAGAGAAGCATCTTAAGTTCTCGCTGGGTTAAGTGTGGTAATCTGGTGCATTTCGCCTGAGCTAATTTCGGAGTTTCGCAAAAAACTTCTGAAAAACTCAAAAAAGGTCAAATGGACTATGTTTGCAAGGCACGTTCTCCATTACCAACTAGTTACACATCTACTGTAGTTTTTGGCAACCCAAGTGTAAACCCTGAAACCTCATAATTTCTCGCCTGTCACTGCCTTGGTAAATGTTTTTTTCCTCGAATGCCGGTTCTCGCTGAACGCTTACGCAAAATGATCTCTGACGGCCAAAGCGAAGCGATTGCTCAGTCCCATGAGATTCTGGCAAGATTCAGCGAATTTAAAACAAGACAGTTACAATTGAATGACCAACTTAATTCCACTATTTTGGAAATTGAGAATAAATTAATTACTATTACCATGCATATCCACACGTTGGAATCCAGCTCCAAAGTGCAAAATGAGAAAATTGAATTGTTCAAGAAGGAAGCAAATGATTTGAAAGCCAAAGTGGTGGTATAGAACCAGTAAAGCACCTTCAATGACTCCCCCCCCCTCGATTATTGTAGCCACATTCAGTAGACAAAATATACAGGATGAACTTCTTGCAAGACATAAGGTTAAGAGAGACTTCTCTACTTTGAATATGGGATACACTGACAACGAAAAGCGTTTTATTGACCGTCGTGAGGCATAAATACCAGTGAATAGGAAGATGTATGCTATTGCTCTCCGTCTTCATAGAAAAACAAAAATAAAATACTTGTGGATTGCTGGCGAAAAAATTTTATAGCACAAGGCGGATGGCCCACCTAGGATACATCGGTCTATCATGAAGGGCTATAATACCAACTGCTCTTTAAGTTCATTATACTGCTGCATGCTGCCTACTCTGTATACTGTGACTTCTACAGCTGAATATCAACAATTTTGTATTTTTCACTGCACTGATTTAATCTTGCTTATTGTTTTTCTAATTTCTACTTCTAAATGTGCTTGATTCCTTATTTTTAATTTTAATCATGTAAACTGTATTGTGTTGGTTATTACTCTCTGTTAATTTAGCTTCACGGAATGATTTTTTTCAACCTTTTCACCTTCTTATTGCCTTAAATTTAAACATCACTTTATGTCCTGTTCTTATCATATCATAGCCGTTTCTGACACGTGGCTCACGCCTAATATTTTTTCGAGCCTTGTAGCTCTTGATCATTACACGCTTTACTGCAGAGATAGAGATGAGAGAAGAGGGGGTGGGGTCTATCTCTATACTCATGAGTGCTTAAGGGGTGTATAGGTGGTATAAGTCCTCTTGGCAATTACCTAAACACAAATCTTAATCCTAACAAGAATTTAAAACACCATTTAAAATCAGTAGTTTTCTCTGCCGGATTATATAAAGTTCCCTTTGATACTACCCACCACACTGATCATTCTCGTACATGGATTGACTTGATGATTGTGAATTATTTAGACAAGGTGATTTCTTCTGCTAAACACTCAATCTCATTTCTCTCAAACCATGTTCTTATCAGCATCCAATACCAGTTCACCGTTAGTCCATCCAATGGTATAACTTCTCTGCCCATACGCAATCTTAAAAATATAAATGACACTGAATTTCTTGAGCACCTCTCTACTGATGATTGGAATAGTATTTTTCTGGAAAAGGATATAAATAAAAAGGTGATTTGTCTGACTGAATTTGTATCTTAATATTCGCCTCTCCATACCCCCAAAGCGAAGAAGACGTCTACTCTTTGTATCAACCTTATATCAAAGATTTGATAAAAGAATTAGAAAAAAACGTAGATTGGCTAAAAGAACAAAGAAAGTATTATTGGAGACGAATATCGTAAATTGAGAAACCTTCTAAACCCTTGGCTCTACTTTTTGTGATACCAGATTATTCTTTTCTGACATATCGCAAGAAACCCTAATTAAGAAACTCCTCAAGGTAAAATCGAATGCTCAAGGTTCTGATGGTATTTTAATTAAAATGGTTTGCCTTGCTTTACCAGTCATTGGCCCAAATCTCTTGCACATCTACAATGAATCCCTGCTCGTAGAAATATTTCCAGATGGCTGGAAAGATACAATTATTCGCCCTGTTCCTAAAATATCTAACCCTACCTCTCCTAAAGATGCCCGAACTATATCCATTCTATGTGCCTCTTAACCTTTCGAAAGTATTGACCATCATCAACTTGTTTCACACATCGAAAAACATATTTTGAAGGACCTAATGCAATCTGGGTTCCTTGCCAGACATAGTACACTTACAGCCTCACTTAAAGTAACTTCTGACCTTGAATTGGCAATTGATAGGAGGAAAATAACGACTGTTGTCCTTTTTGTCTTTTCTAAGGCGTTTGGTCCCTTAGGGATCCACGCTTGCACCAACTTTATTTAATATTTATACCACTGAACTTGGTGGCGAGCTTAGACATTGCAATTATCACAAATATGCTGACGACTTTTAGCTTTCCCTTTCCGGGCCTATTGTCAATCTTAAGAGCTTATTTCAAAGAGTACTGACGGATATTGATCTGGTGGTGCAGTGGGCTTCTACAAGTGGCCTTATTGTTACCCATGCTAAATGAATGTCTATAATCATAGAACCTTCTTCCCCTTCCTCTCCATCACGTGAAACAAATGCAACCCTACCTCCTCGCTTGATCGATGGACGTCTTATCCCCTTTGTAGAATCTGTAAAGGATTTCAGATAAATTCTTAATCGCACTCTTACTTGGAATGAACAAGTAGCGGATATTTCGAGGAAAACATTTAGAGTCCTCCAACATCTTAACAGGAATAAAGAATCACCTCCTACTTCAACGCGTATCCTCCTAGTTAAAAGCCTCATCGTTTGTTTTTTTGACTACGGCTGTGTAGTGCACGATAATATTACTAATGAGCTAAATGCTAAGCTTGAGCGCACACGTTATGCTTGCATTCGTTTCATCTATAACTTCCCCAAAAGTGAATATATTAATCAATATAGAGAAAGAGGACTTCTTAACGTCGCTAGAAGAAGACAATTCTTTATCAGTAATTTGCTTTATAGCATATTCAGTAATGATGCCCTGCACTATCTTCTTCACCTTTTCCATTTTATCGACAAACCTCAAACAACACGTTTTAAACTCCGTGAAAGGAAAAAAGTACTAAACATTCAGCCACATTATACGTGCAAAATGCAAAGGTTTTTTATTATTCGTAGTGCTTGTCTTTGGAAAAAACTACCTACAATAATTAGAAATGCACCTTCTCAATGTCACCTTAGAAAACTAACTTTTGGTTGCTTATTTAACACATAAAATCCTACCCTCGAAATTACAAATTGCTAAGACTTAAATCCGTTAATTTAGATATATATTTGTGTATTCATCAACGTATTTACTTATAAGTATGTATATTTGCGTATGCATATTTATATTATTTTTATGTTGGTAGCCTTTATCTAATTATGTACGTCGTATTTAAACTGTAATATGTATTACCTGTTCCTTATAGGGCTATTCAGCCCTAGAAACTTTTAATAAATAAATACAAATACGAAGACAATAACAATTTTTTTTAATACTTAACAAATGTAGATCTTCCAGCAACATCTAGATCGTTTGGATCAGATATGATGAGTTTTTTATATATCAGCAGTCTTTTTACAGAATCATCAAGAAGACGAGAAAATGACTGGATACCATCTTCTCCTGAGAATAAAGAGGTTTTTACTGCACGTGAATTAGAAAGCCTACTAAATCCTATAGATTCTCCGACACATTTACATGGAGGGGATTCTAGACACCATACGCCTATGTTTCCAACTAATGCAGAACATACTAACCAGGATCATCAACTTGTACGAAGACCAAATAGTGAGTTGAAAATGCATGTATTTTGTTGAATATTAAATCAAATTTTTGGCCAAAAGTTATTTTCTTTGTTTGAAAATTGATTTTCAACTAAAAATCTAGTCATTTTTTATTAAAGTTGAACTATTTGGATGAAATTCTAATTAGCTTATGAAAAATTTAATTGCCTACCAAAAGGTTTGTGATTTCAGTTTAAAATTGTTCTGTTAAAATTAAATTACATTTGTAAACTGAAACATTTTGAATATTTTATTGCAAATTTGTTTTTTTTTTTAATTTTTTTTCCATTTGCTTCTAAAGAAGGTTCTTAATACACATGCGGGTTTGTGAATTACATTCTCATTCCTAAACTCACGCTTTGCACTCAATAACACAGCCACACAAAAAAAAAGTGTGCGGATCTGGTAATAAGACACACGTATTCCTATCGATTTTGGGGCGCTGAATTTAAATTCAATATCAAAAATCACCCATCACGTTATGGTTGAGCCATAACCTCAAAAAATGACGAAAAGTCATGGACTGAGGTAAATAAATTTCAAAATCATGACAGTGATGAAAATTTTCACTTCAAAAACATGTCGACAACTGTGAAGGATCAACCCTTGCCTGATATCAACTTATTTAACATAACTTTACCCAACAGAACCTGACCTCACCTAACCTGAATTAACAGAAATTTATTGAACTACACGTAAAGCTCTGGAAGCATATTTTCTCAGTAGCAAATGTGTGCTACATCGAATGGGTCAACTCGAACCTAACCTAGAAATAAATCTAACCTAGCCTAACCTAACCTAACCTAACCTCACGAAACACAATTAAACTGATTGCGTTGTCCCGTTATGTTTGCGGTACCGTTTTATTCAGCTTCGGCTCAACCTACATAGAGGTTTAACCTATCCTAATCTAATAAAACCTGACCTAACCTAACCGATTACGCTGGCAACCCTGTTCTTGCGTACTTTCGTATTTTTACATTAATAGCAGTGAATGTCTGGAGTTTCGTAACCGCTAGTTGCTAGCATTATTCGCCTGTGCCTGTAACGAGGGCACCTCCACATGGTGACGGTGGGCAACGGATCCACATTGGCTGAGTCCCTGGGTAAACGGCGTTCATGCCGTCATGGCCGACACAGGTAAAAAGTGTATTACGATGAAAGGAAAAACTCCAGTATCGGCGTCTGGTCAGGATGAGAAAGCGGGCTCTCCGACGTCATCATCATGCAACCGTAGCTCTTCATCATTGAAACACTTAGTTGGTGTAGAGTACCATGCTACAAGGAAAAAAACCGTGAGCATTTCTCAATCGCATGCCTAAAAGAATAGCTCAGATTCATGCTGTTGTATTTGCAGTAAATATGAAGTGAGCAGTTTGCGAAAATCAATCGATGAGGAAGTTTAAAGTCTTTACGAAAAGTGTTTTGACCGTAAATTGCTGCACCAAGAAACAAAATGGGTTTCTCCCGTCATTTGCAACTCTTACAAACTTATGTTGTATCGCCTAAAAAATTCAAACAACGAAAAGTACCGCCAGTACTCTACACCAACCACATGGAAAAAACCCGTTATTGCGAAGGACTGCTACTTTTGCATGAATTCCGTCAAAGGGTTCAACGCGAAAAATAAAAATAACATTTCGTACATTAATGTGTGCACAGTCACAAGAGCAATTGAAATTGATAAAAATGCATGCTAGACTGATTTAAGCGCTTTAAAAGATGATAGAATGGAAGTTAAAAGTCAACGTCATGGAGACGGTAGTGAAACCCGTGATCGAACAGAAAATAGTTTTGATGATTTCCATGAAAATGACGAAAAAGATGATGAATATGGCGTGCATAAAATGAAATTGAAGTTTCCAATATTAGCGTCGCAACTAGAACTGAATGATTTCATTAGAGATCTTGGATTACCGAAATACGGCGCTGAATTTGCCGCTTTATTTCTAAAAAGAAAAAATCTTCTAGAGCCAAAGACAAAAGTTTCATTCTATCGCGACAGGGACAAAGAATTCAGAAAGTTTTTCGTCAAAGACGAAGAGACGTCTTTTGTGTACTGCACTGACGTTAACGGACTAATGAACCACTTGAAGAAAAATGTTTACAGAGACGAAGAATGGCGACTTTTCATTGATTCGTCAAAACGCTGCATTAAGGCTGTTTTACTGCATAACACGAATACTTACGCTCCTATCCCTATAGCTCACTCAACGGTCATCAAAGAAGAATATAACAATCTTAAAATGCTTCTTGAAAAAGTTATTTACATGAATCACAAATGGAAAATGGGTGGTGACCTCAAAATCTTAACAATGATATTAGGCCAACAAGCGGGTTTCACGAGAGAGCCATGCTTTATAAGCTTGTGGAATAGCAGAGATCGAGCCAATCATTACAGCAAAAAACATTGGCCTTTAAGAGATTCATTCAAACCTTGTTCTCATAATATCATTAACCAAAGCCTCGTTGATCCAGAAAAAATATTACTACCACCCCTCCATATAAAGCTTGGGCTCATTAAGCAATTTGTCAAGGCGTTAGACAAAGATGGACAATGCTATAAGTATATAACCCTTAAATTCCCTAATGTTTCAGACGCTAAATTGAAAGAAGAAGTCTTTGATGGACCACAGATTCGAATATTGACAAGAGATATTAATTTCGTGAGCCACATGACGAAAATTGAAATGGACGCTTGGGAAAGTTTTAAAGCAGTAAACGCAAATTTGCTCGGTAACAAAAAAAGTCCAGACTACGAGAATATTGTTGCGAAAATGATAAGAAACTACAAAAAGTTAGGCTGCTTGATGAATTTAAAAACTTCACTTTCTAGATTCCCATCTGGATAAGTTTCCAGAAAATGTTGGTGATTTCAGTGAAGAACAAGGGGAACGTTTTCATCAAGACATAGAAGTGATGGAATAACGATATCAGGGTAGATGGTACGAGGTCATGATGGCTGATTTTTGCTGGATGTTGAAAAGGGAAACGAATGTAGGTCTTAAACGTAAGCGTAACCCTTTGTATCGTTCCTTTGAAGAAAAAAGGACATGTTATAGCAGACAAAATATAGATTGAAGTAGGTCTATAAATCAATTTAATTACGATAAAAAACAAGATAAAATATAAACACGAAAGGTAGTAGAAATGTATCCCTTAAGTTTGAGAAAAGCAGAGAGAAAAAAATTTTGAATAAAACTTTGATTCATTTGCATGTTTAAGTTACAGTTATACATTTTAATTGATACAAACTTTGTCAGAGTTATTGAAATGTGCCCATCTCTACTTGTAGTTCTAAGTTTCTTCAAATGATTAATGTGCGTCTAAATTTTTAACCACCTGTAGTACAATGAAATGAATTTTATTGTGTTACAACAGGAACACTTAAGCTAAGTAGTGTTGCGTTAAGCAAAGTTGCATTAGGTTCTGTTAAGTTGGATTGATTTGTAGGTTAAAATCGAGTTAATCTATTAAATATAGCACACATTTAAGACTGAGAACCGTACGCTTACATAGCTACACGTGTGGTTGAATTTCATCGGCTAGGTTAGGTTAGGTCAGGTTTTGTTGGGTCAGGATAGGTGAAATCTCTATCAGTTTAATTGTGTTTCGTGAGTTTAGGTTAGGTTAGGCTAGGTTAGATTTATTTTTAGGTTAGGCTCGAGTTGGCCCATTCGATGTAGCACACATTTGCTACTGGGAAAATATACTTCCAAAGCTTTACGTGTAGCTCAATAAATTTCTGTTAATTCAGGTTAGGTGAAGTCAGGTTCTGTTGGGTAAAGTTATGTTAAATAAGTTGATATCAGGCAAAGGTTCATCCTTCACAGTTGTCGACATGTTTTTGAAGTGAAAATTTGCATCACTGGCATTATTTTGAAATTTATTTGCCTCAGTCCATGATTTTTCATCATTTTTTGAGGTTATGACTCAACCATTATGTGGTGGGTGATTTTTGATACCGAATTTGAATTCAGCGCCCCAAAATCCATAGGAATACGTGTGTCTTGTTACCAGATCCGCACACTTTTTTGTGTGGCTGTATAATTAATTAATCTAGAACATTTTAAATTCTAGTCCAATTAAAAAAATTTTCAAGATAATTTATGAATCTTGTAATTGTCTACTGAAAATAACTCTTAACGATCTCCTAATAACAAAAATTTCATATTTTTCAAAGTTATTGGATTTACATTTCTTAATCTAAGGGAAACAAAATTTTCTCAATTTTTCGAACATTTTCAAAATATTGAAAAGCATATAACTTTTTTCTTTTCTGTCGAAATAAGAAATGTCACAAGGATACTTTGCAAGTACTTTTATCGCGTACAGAGATATTTGGCAAAAACTTTTAAAACTCTTCTAATTCTAATTTTCATCGAAATTGACAATTTCCTTGGATAATTTGCAAACCTTCTACCCATGTATAAGAAAGTTTGACAAAAATTTCAAAGATTATAAAATTATTTGTTTTAATATTGAAAATGCTCTAAACTTTTAAATTTTGGTTGAAAATATATGGTTAACGAACTTAACCTTTATTTTGATACCCTTAAGAAGTGTATCAGAGGCTGACTCGATTGGAGAAATCCTTTAAAGTTTAGCGTGGCTACAACATTCAGGTAATCATACATACAGACAGACTGACACCGACAAGATGTTATGATTTTTAGACTCCATGAATGACAAAACGTAAAGATCTGTTAAAAAACCAGAAATCGAAAATTTGGATGATTATATTACACTCTTATAAATGAGAATGTAAGAACCCTCGGAATTTTTGAAGAAACTGGTTTACATTTTGAATTTATCCATAATTTGGTTGCCATTTAGAATGAAAAAACTTGAATTTTTCATTTTTATTTTAATATCGCTGTCAGCCATCGGAAAACCTTAGAGTATCAGGCTTAAAAAAATTCTTGTTAATTTCAAAAGTTTCGAGAACCTGAAACTTTCGAACAGCTCGGAACTTTCGAGTAGCTCGAAAGTATTCAAGTACTCGAAAGTTTTGAGTTTTCCAAGATATTCAAGTTCCCGAAAGTTTCGAGTTCTCCAAGAAATTCAAGCACTCGTAAAGTTTCGAGCATTCTGAAAAGCTCGCTCTTGACTCGACTTGAACTGGATCGAGTTAAACTCGACTCACCTTGTAAGCTAACAAACTCGACTCAACTCGTTTGAACTTCGAGTTTCCAATTTTTTGCACGCCCCTAGTTTGTACATTGCTTAAAAAATCACTAATGCTTCCTCTATGAGAAAGGAAACACATTTGCTAACGGGAAGCAAAGTGCTCGTGAAACGAGCACCATATAATTATAATTACAACAAAAGTAGAAACACTCGAGATCTAATTCACAGCTTGTTTAGTTTGACACAATAGCACGTTTTTGGATTCGTTCAAAATTCTTGAATAAAAATGATTATTTTATATTTTAAAGTTATTCCCACACCGCCACCACCACCAGGATACTTCGACGCTTCAAGAGGCCTGCAAATGCAAACGGAGTACACGCGTAAGTATATAATTATTTTTCGAACTAAAAAAAATTGCTGTGATTTAGAAAATAATACGTTGCTGCAGTCCGTTAATACTATATTACATATCTAGGCCAGTAAAATACGAAATGTCTTAGATAAGATGTAATTGTCGGCCGAGGCGAAGCCGGAGTTAATAAACATGTGACCTGAGGCTTTCTTTTTCACTATCTCTATTTAAAAAGCAGCTATTTGTAGATACTCGTTAAAAGAAAATAGATACTTTCCATCACTTCTTGCCTCACGGATTTCAGAAAATAGTAATCCGTTGTTTCTTGCTGCAGATTCAAGTTTCGAGTATTTACCGGAAAGTGAACTTATTGACCGTAGTCATTCCCCGATCAGATCTTCTTCTCCTCCTACTAGTTCCAGCTCCAGGCCTCCTTCTGCCAGTCATTATCATACCTACCTGCCTTCTTCCAGATCCAATTCTTCAGTCGGCACTTCTGCTTCAAGGTCTGCCAGGTTCTCGGTTCCACCTACCAGGCTTCCTTCTGCTAACGGACGTGGATATGGACTTGAAGATCTTCCATTGATTAGGCTTATTCCGCGTAAGAATAGTCACCGGACGTTTGTATTTCATAAGTACACTTTCCCTTCTGATACAGAAATGAAAGTGAGAACAAGTATAAGTCATCTCTACGAACATATGCCAACTCAAGAACAAATTGTTTTGTCAACATTAGATAGTGACGTCTTTGCAATATTGGAGAGCACTAATATCCTTGCTGGAATGTACATACTAAGTAACAGAAACAGAAAACGGGCGAAAATAAACATGAAAAGTGGCACTGTTTCCCAATTAACCAAAGAAGAAATAAAAGAATTTCCATTAGGTTCGAATAACTTCATTGCACGAAATTTTCGAATATTTCGGGTGAAAAGCAATGCTCCACACTAGCAGTCTACTTTTTTGGTAAATTTAAAACTTCAATGTAATATTCTAAATGATTTTTGGGTTGAAATGTTTCCTGTAACTTTTTATAAAAAGTAACAAAAAATCGGTGTGAATTGTTTCTTAATGTTTTAACTAGTCATCAATTACCCACTCATGCTTATACAAAAGTAATTGAAAAAAAGTTCCTTTAGTTCCTTAACAAAAATATTTTAAATGAAAAATTATCACCATATTATAATGATTTGTCTGTATTAAATTCATAACATTAGAGACTACCCTTATAGTTAATAGCAAAGAATTCCAGACAAATAATAACTAGTAGTTTACAAAATTTAAAAAACTTGTTTACTCCTATATTTGTAAATAAAGGGGCCCTGCGAAGCAGGTATGTCAGTCGGCCACGTGTTTATTCGTTCTGCAAACTTTTTTCTCGTTTTTAGCAGTTTGTGAGTGTTAGAACCATCACGGAAAACAATTTGAGGCAAAGAGCTATTCTCCTTAGAACTTCTAATTTTCTCAAGGTCATTGTGTCATGTAAACAGTGCGTTCGGGGTGCTTTCTTTGTGTGATGGCAATTATTCTGAACAATGCTCTCGAAATCTCAGCGGATAAAGTTAAACTTTGAACGTGAAAATAGAATGATAAAATGATTAACGTAATGAATACAGCATTAATAAGCAGGAACTTGATTAGTGTAGGTTTTTTTCAGGAAGACGACGAGAACCTTGTGCAGTCGATATGTGGTATTTTCGAGCTACCTTTGAATATTAAGTTACGCTCAGATCAGATCGAATCTGTTAGGCGGATTAAAGGAAAAATCTGGAACAAGCTTCTCCCCACTTAACTCGGCGCGCCTTGGGCATGCGACTATTTGTTTTCGCGCTTCGCGCTGAATAATATATGTATTTCGCGCTTAGCGCTCTATTATGCGTTCACCTTGCGCTACGCGCTGGGTCTTTGTACTTCCTCCACATTTTTGCAAAATCTTTTTGATATTGCAGATCAAATAATCAACGACTTCAATTAATTTATGTTATTACAATTCATAATATACAATGGTATTGAAGCAGACGTATTTTTATTATTGTGGTTTTATAATCAAAATAATTATTAAATTCTTCCGATTCAATCTAAAAATCAGCATCCTAGCGTAAGGTGATTGTCGGAACTTTTCTTAATAATTTAGGAAAATTTGTTTTTTTACTTTTCTTATTTTTAATATACTTTTTTGAAAGGATTTTATAACAAATTTGTAGATATTTGTTGACTTAACAACTTTTTTCTTAATTTTTTTTGCACGTTATGTTGTTTTTGAACAAATTTAATGTTTTAATTATTGAGGTTATCAATTACGAATAAAAATGAAACTACAAGTGCTATCAAAAAGTAAGCAATAACAAACTTTCACACCTTTTTTAGTGCACAATTTTCACTAAATCATCATTTGTGGTATCTTGCATTACTTGACCGCAAAATGCAGTTTTTTATTTTTCATTATTTTTTTGGGTTTTCAAAATTTTTCGCCTTTTCAAGTATCATGAATGACTGTACAGATGATTTTTTTATCTTGAAAAGAGTAGTCTAAACAACTTTTTAAATGTGCTCGCTTTTTCAATTTTATCCACAATGGGTGGCCAACGAACTTGAACTTTATATTAGTACTCTAAAAGACTATAACAAAGGCGAAGTTATTCTTTTAATTCTGTTGAAAGTTAGCGTGCTAAGAAGCTAAAAATGCACAGACATGAGAAAAAAATAACAGAGAAAAAAAACACATTCGGAAAAATCTGACAAAAATTTAAATATTTCAAGTTGGATTTGGAAAAATTCGTATTTAGAGATTCACAGAGCTACAATAAAGTTCGTTAGTTTAGTATTGCAACTCTGAGCCAACTGACCCATTTGTGAGGGTACATCATAGTGAAGAGACAGATGAAAATTTTAAAATAATTTTAAAAATAAAGATCTGGTCTGAGCCTATATAGAAGGCAGTTTCCTCGAACAGCAACCATGCTTCTTCCTGAATCTTTACTACCAAGACTTAAAAGAGACATTTTATAGTTTTAAAAAAACCTACTCAAAAATTCCAAAACTGTTTGAAGTGTAAAACCTGATTACTCTACTTATCATTTTTCTTATGATCAGAATTGTGAGTGATGAAAATATCTCATCAAAGACACATTGATCATTATGAAACGTTGTTTTTATTATGTATTTTTCCTAAAATTTTGTGTTCGAGAAAACGGCACATTTTCTTTAAAGGAGTCGGACCAAGTGATTCTTCCTTTCATGATAAATTAAATTACTTTGACTTTCAACAACAACAAGATACCACATTTTTGTTGGGTTCAAAAACATGGTTCTTTGAATCATGGATTAAGCTCAAATGTAATCAGCATTGAGTAGAACGTGCATAGTGTTAAAATAGACGGATTCTAAAGTTGAAAATAACGGAAAAGTGACTCATAAACTCCTTTCCATGACTGTGCGTAGTTGTAAGGTTTCAATCTTCGTGATCTGATTTATTGCACATAGGAGTGAATTTGGATTAACAATAATGTCAAGTCTCGATAATCTTCTTGAGGAGCAGATCCTAAATATAGATGCGCTTAGTCGTGCTCTCGTCAACTTAAAAAAATGGGCTAAAGTAAATGTTACTCTTTCCAAAGTCCAAGGACGTGTTGAAGAATTTACGAAGATTTGGTCCCTTTTAAAGACAACTTATAGGGAAATACTTAACGTCACTACTGAAGAAGAAAGGGTATCGAAAATTTACTTTCAGTAGGATTTCTATGACCAAGCATAAAATAAATGCTACGAGCAGGGTCGGTCAACTAAATGCGAAAAAATGGACCGGTGTTTCAGCGCCATCTCTACGAATCTTGCCGACGTTTCGTGAACATTACAATTTAGTTCTTCAGAGCTAACCTGTAGCAGTGAGTCTGAGAAATGAGTGCAGCCAAGCCCTGAATAAGTGAACTGCAATGTTCACGAATGTCGAAACGGTTCGTAGTTTTGCATACGCCTGACACCAGAAACACCTCCTTTTTATTATAATGAATCGTCGTCAAAGCATTTAATCTATTTGTAAAGCTTTGATCCACGTTTTTTCTAATCATTGCAATCCTACTAAGCAGTATGTCGGCAATGTATGTAGCCACTTCTCCATCTGCACCCCGCAACCCGATTTCCAAACTGAACTAATGCCATCTGTTTCGGGCAGTGAACTATTTCTGTACCCCTCACAGCCTCTTGGCCGGCGCGCCTAAGTTCGTGACGGGTCTGTTTTTTCCAATAGGAGTTGACCTACCCTGCCTACGAAGCTCTGGATCACATGAATAACTCCTATGACGAATTCACGGCAATGAATAAGATAAAAACGATGGAATCCGAAAAATTAGCGACAAAATCACCTGTAAGAACTTTAAGTAATTCGATGTATATTTTAGATCATCTGTTAAAAATTAAAATTCCAAAATTTTCTGGCAAACATTTGCGTTACACTATAAATGTGTCTGTAACCGGATTGCGTGAGCTGGGTCGTTCAGTTGATTTTTGAAATGATCTATTGGTTTTTTACACTGTAAAAACTTTAGTACACGTACACGTCAAGAATAACGTGAGACTTTAGGTGAATCTACTAATTATCCTACATTTATAGAATTGATGTCTTCTATTACATCTATACTTCGTATCTTGGAAGCGTCTAGTATAAAATCTAGTTTGAGTAATCATAATACTCAACACTCGAATAAATCAAAATCTGCGCGAGATACCAGTATCAAATCATAAGAGTCAACTAAATCGACACAAGAAAGTGTACTCAGTTTCGAAACTGCTCGCCAGAAGAAGGATTAGCTAAGGTTAAAGATTTAAACCATTGTTTTAATTGTCTTCAACGTTGCTATCGACCTAGAAATTTCCCGAGTAAATATCGTTGTTCAAAATGTCATCCTGCACATAACAATTTGATTCATCTGACAATAACTATCCTGCAAATAACTTGCATAATACTATTTTCAATCGACCAAGTCTAAAGGTATTTTAGCTACGGCATAGATGATATTGTTGATAGACCCTCGCTCAAAGTACGTTTTTTTTATCGATACTGGATCACAGGCTACTTTTATTAAGAAATCTCTTGTTCAGACTTTGCGTATTTCACGTCAAAAAATTGATATTGCTGTCGAGGGAATGGGTGAAGTTCTAATGGGAATCCCGCAAAGCACATTTTTTTACGATAGAGTCAGCATATGTAACAGGACCAGTACCGAATGAGCAGTTAAAGCATATGAAATTAGTATAACCTCACGATGCGCCAGATTATTCACCTATTTTTATTCCACATCATCCCATTTTGAGATAAAAAAGTACTAAAACCCGCACTGGGGTAGTATTTAGCGCTTCATTCGTAACCGGCAATGGTAACTCTTTGCATGATCATTTAATGATAGGTCCTAAATTAAACAATAATTTGACATAGCGAGGGAATCCTTTCGTTTAAACGGCTGATATTGAAAAGATGTTCCATAAAATCTTGGTAAACCCAATTCACAGTGATTTTCAATATATTTTTTGGCGCCCTGCTTTAGAAATGCCTGTACAATTTTATTAGTTACGAACATTAACCTACGGAACAGCATGTACTCCATATCTTCTACTT
This sequence comes from Belonocnema kinseyi, assembly GCF_010883055.1. NCBI lineage: Eukaryota > Metazoa > Arthropoda > Insecta > Hymenoptera > Cynipidae > Belonocnema > Belonocnema kinseyi. The sequence goes on from NC_046659.1 coordinate 104,656,526, forward strand.
CGAGTCCTTAAGCTAGTTTCTCAAAATAAGGGTAATCTCTTTCCACTTACTGCCCATCTCTTACAAAATGACCTTTACGTAAATGATGCTTTGTTTGGAGCAGACGACATAGAATCTGCTCGTAATACCCCTCAGAAAATATCCACTTTGTTAGCGTCTGATGGTTTGCTTTTACGTAAATTGCCAGTAATTCTGGCGAGTTACTGGAAGGTATTCCATTCGGCAATCATGAGCTAGCATTTCATCAACCGAGCGGTGAACATGAAAGTCTTAAATTCTTGGGTATTGTGTGGCAGCCAACATCGGCCTGTTTTTAATTTAAAATTCACTTTCTGAGAACATTATTTCGACCAAACGTATGGTCCTGCCCACTATAGCAAGACTTTTCGACCCCTTAGATTGGGCTTCTCCTGTCACAATAACTACTAAGATTTTGATACAGAAACTATGTTTATGTAAAGTCGATTCTGATGTAAAAATTTCTCCTAAACTTTTGAATCACTGGCTTCAATATTGTCAGAAACTTTCGTCAATTAATCAAGTCAAAATTCCCCGTTGAACAAGTCAATCTAAGTCAAATCTAGCTTCATAATTGCAAAGCTTATCACATGCATCAAGTAGAGCTTATAAAGCTGTAGTTTATGTACGCGTAGTAAATCACTTACATTGAGCTTACATTAATTTAGCATACGCTAAATCAAAATCAGTCCCAATCAAGACCATTAGCATTCCTGAACTGTAACTTAATGAAGCTGTTTTGTTGGTAAAAACGTAGTCTTAGGCTAGATGTTTCAGCATCCCTCTTGTTACAAGTTCTTCATTGGTAACAGAGTAGCTGAAATGCAGACTAAACTTCTTCTAGCTAAGTAGAGACATGTGCCTTCAGAGTAAAATCTCGCTGGTTATGCATCGCGAGGTCTTCTGACTTCTGATTTACTCTCTCTTAAACTTTGAGAGCAAGCTCCTCATTAGTTGAAAACGCATTCCACCACCTGACCAGAACACCGTTTGTGTTCTGAAGAAGAAGTCAAATGAGTACTTTGTAAAGTTTCTGCTCATGTGGCCTTCGAAGAATCACCTGAGTGGCAGTTTTCTCCAGCAATCTCACCATGTCCACATCTTTTACGTATAACTTTAATTGTTTAAGATTCATTCGCATTTGTATACGAGATCAAAATAATTACCAGCAGGAAAGAGCGAAAATTGAATCATTTTGTTTTGTTGAGAAAAAACAAAAAAAAACTTTGTCCACACGGATTGAGATATCATGTTTAAAATTTAACAGATTAAATAAAAAGCACTAAAGAACAATTGTGTACATCAATATGTTTATAATTTAAAGAAAGTTCATTTATCAATTGATAAAATAGGATATTATCATTGGAGTTGTACTATAATTATAGTTTTAATTATTGCAGATAATTTTTGATTTGATGTTTTTCAGATTTTTTTATTCGCGTATACTTATATATATATATATATATATGTTCAAAACGACAGAACGCGCAAGGCTCCCGACAATGGGTCGGCCAACAATGCCGACCAATCTAGAGTTGGGGGAGCCAATGAAAATAGATTCAATGCGATGGATCGGCGGGATCTCGTGACCTTTGGGTGGACGGAGCGACTGAATCACGACTTGCTAGACTGCCACGATGCGAGTGTGGCCAGTAAAGGGGGTTACATGGCCCGGCTGCATGCTCTGTGGTGCGAGAAACGCCCGGAGCTATCGCAATTTTCGCAGCAACGTCTGCGAAACCATGCTGAACTACTCCGTAAAAGGGGCTATGTAAGCGGAACGCCTACTCTACCACAGCTAAAACAAGCCGGCAACAAAGAAAGAGAGGCGACACTAAGACCAACCGCGGGCAGGCATCCAATAGATGAATAGCGATGCTTTACGGCCCGGAGAAACATCAATACCAAGGTTTCTCTTAAGCCTAAAGATCTGGCTGAAATGGATGACGAGCTTCGCGGACATTTTTCCGGTGAACCCGACCTCTGGGCTATCAATTATTATGTGTATAAGAGAGCTTTGGCCGATGCGAACCGTAAAACAAAACCAACGGCTGATTATAAGACCAAAAGACGAATGCATCAACTTACCATAAAGATAGGCTGGGCAAGACAGTACTCGTCATGCATTCAATGTGTGATTGACTACATCACATCTGGCAGAAATTTTACCGCCAAGGTTCGAAAGTTCGCGCGCGAACTCCGGACCCGTTATCACACACTTAAC
>NC_046659.1:104658867-104665985 GCF_010883055.1 Belonocnema kinseyi
GAGGAGGTCGAAGTATTTTGGAGAGAAGTCTACGAAGTTCAGCATAGACTGGACGAAGACTCAGAAAATATAAATAGCTTCAAGGAGTCATGTGTTGCCCTCGTAACACCTGATAAAGAATGCCCACCCATCACTACCGAGGCGGTGAAAAAAGTATTAAGAGGGATGAAGAAATATTCCGCACCGGGACCAGATTGTATCAAAACCTTCTGGTGGAAGTAGTTTAATTCAACCCATCAGCATTTGGCCCGTATTTTCCCTCATATTTGAAGTCGAAAGAGCCGATTCCAGAGCGGTTGGTGGAAGGGCGCACAATACTCCTGCCGAAAATAGGCAACTTAGCTGACCCGAAGAACTACAGGCCAATAACTTGTCTGAACACGCTTTATAAGATATTCACAGCTATCCTAAATGATAGGATTGTTCGGGCAATTGAACCTGCGTGGCAAGAAATGTATGAACAACGAGGCTCAAAGAAAGGCGTAGCCGGATGTCGGGAGAACCTGCTCATCGATAGATGTGTCTGCAAAGATGCAGCGTTCTACCAGCGTGAACTATCGATGGCCTGGATTGATTATCGGAAAGCTTTCGATTCTACATCCCATAAGCTTATCATGTGTCTTTTGGAAATCTTAAAGGTTCATCCGCAAATAGTTGGGTGCATTGAGAGATTGATGCTGCTTTGGAAAACCAGATTTACTATCTCATCTGACAAAAATCGTGTGACAACTAACAAGGTCACGTTTCAGAGAGGTGTCTTTCAGGGAGACACTATGAGCCCACTCCTCTTTTGCCTTACATTATTGCCACTATCTCTAGCACTGCGCCATTGAGTGACAAGGTCACTCATGTATTTTACATGGACGATCTTAAGATCTATCCTAAAAACAGAGAGCAACTGCATCTAGCTCTGGGCATTGTCGAACGATATACTAAGGAAATTGGAATGGAATTTGGGTTAGACAAATGCGCCAAGGTTTATTTGAAGCGAGGAAAACTTAATGGCATCCCTGAACAGCACATAGAGTTGCAAATGGAAGAGACCCTCTTCTTAAAATGGTCAGGAATCACGAGGAAGTAGGCAAAGGAGCATTTCTGTACAAAGCAGCGGGGGAGGCTGCTGAAACACTCGGACTTGACTTCAGTATTAGGGGTGAGCAAAATGCATTAAATCTAATCTAACTCGAGTACTCACTCCTGAAAGCCCGGATTGAGAAAGCACAAGAGAAAAACTTTCGTGAACAGCTCCTAGATAAGAGGATGCATGTATCTTCCACAGAAATGTGAAGAATCAGTCAATGTCTTGTGATCTAACGTTTGCTTTCCTTAAATCGCCCGGATTGAAGTCTGGTACAGAGGGTTTCATTTTTGCATGCCGAGACGGTATCATTTCCACCTTAACATACCGTCGCCACATTTTGAGCCAAGACATTCCCGATGATAGCTGCAGGGCGTTCCATGCACACCCCGAGCATTTAGCTCACATACTATCTAGCTGTCCAACACACGCGGGAACGACCTACATTCAAAGGCACAATGCGGCACTAAGAGTACTTTATTACGATCTCTGTCACTCCTACGGCATTCTCCTTAATATCGCTCCTCTAAATGCTCCTAGGGAAATTGAGTCAATTGTCGAGAATGGAAAATGCCGTATATATATATAAACTGATCGTCCTTATCATCGCCGCTGTTGGAGGTGCCAAGCTTTCACTTGCTAATTGCCTAAAAAGCATCCCTGCGTGTCAACAATATGCTAGAACACTTGCGGGAAAAATGCAGAAGGCGATTGTCCTTGGGTCGCTCCGTGTTCTTAGGGTCCACGAGGCTTTTGCTGGATCGTCGTATTGATTCCTTTACAGACTGTAACCACCTATCTCACGGTTGTGAGACGTGGTTATGCAATAAAATTTTCAAATTCATTGCAAATCAACAAATAAGTATCTGCACAAACGGGACTCAGCGTCGGACTTACCTTGTCTTTCACCCACGGGCAAAACTTTATTTTTATTGGGTTTGTTAGTAACTTTGAAGTGTTTCACACCAGTATAAATAATCCACAAGAATATTTAACCATTACAAAAGTTTGAATTATTTTCTTGAAGATGGACATTTCTTAAAATGGAACTGGGTCGATTCTCGAGTATCACATTCTAAGATGTTTCTTTATTTTTTTCTTAATCAAAGCATCTACTTTATCGCTTTTACAAGTTTTTCCACTATTTCTATAGTATTTTACTGGAAAACTTTCTTCGTTATTATAAACATTTTGATATATACAAACGTTCCTTAGTGCTTTCTGTATAACTTTCGAAATCTCGAACACGATATGTCAATTCTTGTGAACGTTGTGAGGGCCAATAAAATGAAAATCATTCTACATAAAAATTTCAAAAACGAATTTAGTCACGTGATTTCGACTTTATCGACGTTCGAAGTTTCTTTTTTTCTCCACTAGAAATCGTTAAAAATGCTTTAAAAATAGTTATAGGTTACGTGTGTGCAAATACTTATTTGTTGATTAGCAACGAATGTGCAAATTTGATTGCTTATATTAATTTGTTTATGGTTAGACGATTTAGTCCAAAATTGGTGTCAATGCTCAATGTAAGCGAATCAAAAAATCTGAAATACATCAAAACAAAAATTATCAGCAAAGTACTACAACTTGAATGGTAATATTCTACTTTATCAATTCATAAATAAACTTTCTTCGAAATTATAAGCATATTGATGTATAAAAACGTTCTTTAATGCATTTTATTTAACATGTCAATTTCTAAACACGATATATCAATCCGTGTGGACACAGTGAACACCAAAAAATTGAAAATAATTTTGCATATTATCTTTCGCTCGAATAATTTTTTTTTCTAAATTATTATTAAAACTAAACATACAAAAACAATTTATTTCCTCGTTTCCTCAATTTTTATACTTTAAGAGTGATGTAGCATCGCCTTTGGATATGGCGAACACCAAAAAAACGTTCATAACTGGGGACTGGTCTGGTCACGTGGTCACTGAAGAGAATGCCCTTAAGGCGTTTTTTAAGTAATTAAAAAAATCTTATGTTCTTGTTATTGACATTACATTGAAAAACAGACCTACTTAGCTGTAGTATAAAATTTTCCTATATCAAAGCAAAAAATGAAAAGGATGAAAAATAGTTTCTTTCACGTCAACTGGCTTTATAATTTCCAAGAGACTTAATGCCTTTCACAACAATAAAACAGGAAGGGTTCCAGGATTTTTTATTTGTATAGTTTTCACTGATTCTTTTTTTTTTATAAAATTAGGTAAATCTTTGAGTATTGTAGTATAATCTTCTATTGGTGTATATGTACTAAATTAAATATTTTAAGTTTTTAGATTCGCCGAGTTATTAAATCAAAGGAAGATCTTCATGTTTCGAGAAAAATATCAAGAACTGCCCTTTAATGATTTATATGACGAAGTTAAACGTCAGGTGCAAAATTATGTTAACAATAGCTCTCGCTACTGTGTTACGAAGCTTGATATGTGGGCATTCCATAATTAAGTACTGGAATGGAAGCTTCTAATGTGTCCTCTAAGGGGTTCACATTTTTCTTGCACCTTCTTCTCTATTTCTTTACACACCCCCACACACTTACTTGGTGGTGGAAGGGGAACCTACAGTTTAAGGTGGGTTCCGAACCACCAAGAAAAACAGCTTTGAGTACTAAGAGAAAACCTTTTCCTCTAGAGGTACCGATCCCACGACTCTCCGGAGATGAACAACTCCCTTGCTAGGCCCCCGCGACCATCGTCCCACTTAATTAAGTATTGACTGATGGTATAGCCACCGCACCTGAGATACAAAAATTCAAACATAAGATGGAAAAAGCTGTAACCCATATTCGCTATCATCTAAACGAATTGGAAAAGGAATGTGATGAAGCGGAACGCGTAGTTCTGCAGATAATTTGCAGTATAAAAGAATGTGTTATCAATGACAATAAGAAACAGGATCAAGCGAACATCAGTGATAAGGAAAGCAACAATCCAGACATGGAAGAACTAGAAGAAGAAGAACAAGACAGTAAGAAAGCCATTGTGTATGCCACTGACGAAACAGCCGAAGAAAGTACTGAACAAGTCGCAAAAGGGACATGGAAATAGTATCATCGTAAGACAATAAAGCAAGATTGTACTACTAGATGGCATTCTTTTTTTATTATTCTTGAAGTCTTGGATCTCAGCGGGCTCCTCTTATTAGACTTTAATAGAAACCTGATTCTAAAAATTACATTTCAGTTCTAGAACGGAAACTATTAGAAAAGATGGTGAATTTTGTAAACTTTCGATCTGCGACTGAGATTCTTTCAAAGGACTCCAAACCCACCATCAATCTAAATCTACTTTTCAGAAGTGAATTAAATTATATTCTACAAGAAAAGTCAGATGGTGGCTGCTGCTTATCGAAAATAAAAAGAAACATGTGAAAAAACTTGGACTACAATTTCTCCGTTACAAACTAACTTTCCAACAAACCGTGCTTATACTTGTATAACAAATTCAACGTTGAAAAAAAAACCGGTGGCCAAACTGATCTTCCATGGAAACGCCCCCTATTATTATTTTTATTATTTTATCATAGTATCATCATTTAACAAAGTTATCGAAAAGAAAGTATTTCTCATCGTAATATCCGGCTTAGTTATGGAATTATATTGTTTTTTTAAGACTGAATATAAATCAAACGATTTTTTTTATATCTTATACCTGGTAAACACCTACACAATAATGAAAAACATTTATTCGTTCTTTGGACCGTATAATAAAATGCAAATATCTCACTAGACAACTTTGAGGCGTTGATACTTGATGAGATAAGAATAATAGTACATATTATATACTGTGGAAATACCCCGAAATATTAATCAGTTATACTGCTATATAAATTTCTGATTAGTACAGTAATTATTTTTTTCTGAGTTAGAAAAAATGAGGATTCCTCCTGCTTTAGTCATGTTATTGACGATTATTCTTAATTATATTGGTAAATAAAATAATATATCTATACCTATATAACGTTTTTAGTATTTCCGCAAATATAAATATGTCCGCGGTAATCTGAATTATATCCTAATTTAAAGCTGTAAAAATACTCCAAAATCCCTGAAAATCATTTGAAATTTTTTATTCTTCTGAAATCTGAAATCCTATTGAAATCTTCTAAACTTCGATTAAATCTTTAAAAATGTAATTTTTTAAAAACCTTCAACCGCATTAGTGTGCACCTTCAGAAACATATCCGAAATATTTTAAAGCTTCAGGGCATTTATAGTTTTAGGGATAAGGAATATGGTATATAGTTTTTTAAATACTAATCATATTCTGAAAAATTTATTTACTATGTGGTTCCTTGAATTTTACATATGATATTTCTTAGAAACTTAGAATCTCTGATCTGAATTCCCTATCCTTCTATATTTTCTATATTATTTGTTACTAAATTGAAAGGAAGAAGTTCTTAATAAAGAAAGTTAACTAATCAAAATTTTGGAAATCAATCAGAATTTTAAAACCCAATTTTTTTTTAGATTTAGTCAATTTAACAAATTTGGAAAACTTTTGGATGTTTTGTAATTTTCAGGAATACAAATCAATTTTTAGAATTCTGAAAACTTTGGTAAATTTCAAAATGAGAAAAGGTTTTAATTTTCAGAATCTTAAAAAAGTTTTTAATTAAAAATTTTTTTGTGTTTTTGTCTAATCTGAATATTGATGATGCCTGCCGAAGTACCATTGTGGATGACAAAACCAATGGAAAAAGTATCACGCAGGGGGAGTGAAGGGCGTCAGAAGTTCCTAAAAATGTATCACGTATTTTGTGAATGGCCCCAATGTATTTTGATTTTTTTGAAAATTTATCTTAATTTTGAGATTTTTGAGAAATACGAAATTTTACATATTTTTAAAAATCTTAATAAAAAAATTGGTCATTTTTATAAATTTACTAAAATGGTTTTAAAAAAATAAATAATTTCAGTTTTCAAAATTTTGGAAATTAAGATTTATTCTCGAATTTTCAAAATTCTAGAAAATGATAGATTTTTAAATATTATGAAAATATTAGGAATTTTTTTAATAAATAAACCTGCATCTTTTACAGAAAGTCTATCTCAGCGTAAAAATGCAACATATATAATTCATTACATTCCTTTTGTTCTAACAGAATTAAGTTCGCAAAGCGAGTCGCCTCCTCGGCGCGAGAGATTTCCCATTCGCCGAAAAGGCGAACCTTCTATGAATCAACCAAGCGGACCAGCAGCCCCATTTCTTTCGGGTAAATAACTTACTTTTGAAAAAACTCGTTACAGTCACATCGCACTGCAAACAATTTAAGTCATTGGAGTTATCTTGCTTAAAAAAGTAATATATGGTGTAATAATATTCTTGCAAATGGAAATGAAAAAAGCAATGTTATATTCTGTAAAAAATACTGTACTATTAACTACAATAATCTCATTATATTCTTTCCAACTGAAAGTTGTATCCTAGAATGTAAATATTTTTTCATTAACTTTAAAAATATCCTCATTATGTGTAAGCTTCTGGGAATTCATAATTTAAAGCTTAAAGAACGTAGTATATACTTCTATCAATATTAACAATATTCTGGAAAGTCTGTTTACAATTAGCTGGCTCTTTAAATTTTACAAATTATATTTCTTAGAAACTAAGATATCTTTTTCTCTGTTATTTGAACACAGATCTTAAGTCTTAGCTGTGACTCAACATCTATTTCGAGTTTTATTCTGTGATATGAATATTTACAGAATGTTATCTGTATTCACGGTTGCTAAATAAAAACGCAAAAGGTTTTATTAAAAAATGTTAACATTTGTGCAAAAATGGAAGAACGGATTTTTAGAGCAAATTTTATTTTCGGATATTTTACGAAAGAATGTACAGGTGTATACATATGAAACCGGTATTTTTTCAAGAAAAAAACACATTTATTTCAAGAGAATGATAACAAATATTTGATTCAGAGTATGCGCCCTCGCTGGCTACACATTTTGTCCACCTCTCAGGCAATTTATGGATACCTTTCCAAAAAAAGTCTTCGTTTTTTGAAGCAAACCAGT
>NC_046659.1:104666085-104673016 GCF_010883055.1 Belonocnema kinseyi
GTATTGGATATTGTTGACAGATGACAATACGCCAATTAGCACAAATGGTAAGTTCCGACAGTGCCTACAAGTGTGCCTACTGGCCGTTAGATGGCAATACCGATTTCATATGTATACACCTGGTATACCGCTAACTTGACGATCTACAGACTTCAAAATAATATCAGATCTTTGCCATTAGGCCTGAGTAAAAATATTGTAACTAAGATCATTAATTCTACTTGAGAGAAATTTTTCACTATGTTTCGTTTTAATGCCCAGCTTTTCTTAAGTGCGCATTAATCAATTTCGTTTTTTAAAGTAATTTCTATGACATGAGTGCGCTTACCAAAAATATCTGAATGAACATATCAACGAGTCTCTAGCATAAATTTTTAGATTTTAATAACCCGGATCTTATTATTTTCTCCTCGAATTGAATTTCTTATTTTAGAAATTATTGCGCCTAACGTACTTCAGAACAAGTTATTTATTCTAATGAATAACCTTATTTATCCTTGTATCCAACTGCACTTATCCATGCCAATTGGAATTGCGATAGCAAAGCTCCATCAGCGTGATTGGGTTCATCGTTTGCAAAAATAAATTCTTGATTTCAATTTCCGCTTATCCAAATTCAAATAGTGCCTTAGCTTTAAGTAATCTAAATAATGGTTTAGCAATTACCAAGAACTTCTTAAGGAATTTTCTATAATAGCCTGCAAGTTCTACCAATTGTTTTATTTCTTTCTCATTTTTTCAGTTTGGGATAATTCTTCACTTTGGAAATTCCGTCAGGGTTAAATTTTATTCTCTCTGCTGTTGTAACGTGCCCTATGTATTCGAGTTGTTTGACGACGTGATAACTTTCGAAGGATTTTTTCAATTCGAATTTCCTTTTGCGGGAAATTTTTTATTTTTACATTCTCATGATTTAGATAGAATTTCTTAGATTCATGTGATTTCGTCCGGATCCATGAAAATAAAATTTGTAATTTATTTTACAATGTCTGAATACGCAATCCCAGGCCGAGGTACATGAATGCATTTAATATACACCTGATATAATAGTGTTGAAAATAATGTACAAAAGTTCACATTTTGGACAAAATAGAGTGCGAAGCAGGATATACATGATGAAAGCGTATTCGTTAATAAGTTATTCGTTAACTATTACAGTTTCCTATCAAACCTTTTAGTCTGTTTTTAATCATCCACTGGAATGTTGGAGGTGCGTTTTTTAGTCAAAAAGACATTCTGGTATACTGATAGTGTCCGTTTTTGTACTAAAGGCTATCATTTCTTTATCTGCCGGGTACATTTCTATTTGGTTGAATGCACTCACTAGATAAAAAGCAGAAAAGTATTTAGAATTCCCTGATTTATTATTTCTTTGATTATCATTATCGGGGAATTGTCATTTCTAATTTTTTCATTTAATTTCCTATAATCAATTACAAGATATCCTTTGACTTTTCCACATGCGTCCTTTTTTTTAGGTTTGGATAACAGTGGTAGTCTATTTCCCTTAAATGTGTCATCATCACGAATCCTTTCAAGAAGTTGCTAATTGCTAATTTATTTTGCGACTCAACTGGTTTAACAAATCGCAATTTTTCTCCTATTCTCATCATTCCTTTTTCAAAATCAACTGCAAATCCTAATTCTGATAAGAAGTTAATTCCTATTATTCCCGATGACGGAAATGCCATGCTGTGGTCGAGAAATTGAAATGTGCATAATTTATTGTAATTATCTGATCAATATGTTGGTTTAGGTGCACTTGCTCGGAAGGTCCGCTTGATGGGACAGTGAACTTAAAACTTCGAGGGGCTTGGAGCTTGTTTTAGGAGAAATTTTTTTCATTTAGAATAAAATTAATCATCGTGATGTTCCGGAATTTTGCAGCGGTCACAAAACGTTCTGCGTCTTTCATTTTCAATATCTGATTTAATGTCTATTTTCAACAGAGTTTTTGATTTTGGGCTATTACTACTAGGTATCTAGTACTGTCTTCTTTTGGGTTTTAGATTGTGTGGTCCAATTCTAATTTCACATTTCTCGCGTAATCCTCGTAAAAATTATTTAACTGAATTTTCAGTTTCAATATCGTGCCGTAAATTTTTTTCAGTTTCTTAAACATTCATCTTATCAATAATTTGTCTTATCTTGTCTTGAACTTTCGTTAATCTTAATATAAAACTAAATAAACCTTCAGTTCGTCCCATATAATTGTTAGTCGGCTATTTTTTGTAACGAGTTTTTAACTTCCCTATTTCGGTGAAAGTGATAGTAGGAGATGTGAGATGTTTTGTTTCTTCTAGTGCGATTCTCATTTTTGCAATGATACTAATAAGAATTTAGTAAAATATTTCACTTGGGGAAAAATATGAAAGATTAAAAAGTTACATGATTGTGGCTCATTAAATTCAAAGCTTACCGCTGACAATTTGTATGGTATTGATTGAACTTAAAGCCTAAAAGGAAAAAAATATTTTAATATCTATATATAGTTCGTCTCCTTAATAAGGGAAGGACATTGTGTTAGATTTAATTTTTCATCAACTTACAATTACTTTTAAAGTATGATAAAATTTTTTCACTTGCATAAAAAATTTTTAGCATAACCCCATTATTTAATAAATAATAATGAATTTTCAAATTCCAGTATCTTTAATAATTAATTGACAAACCTCTATGCTGACTAATTTCTGAATATTAATTTATGCAGAACGAGAAATATAGATTTTTTATGAGATTTTACCCGTAAAATAGTGCGCAATAAAAAAGTGAATCTTATTGTTTCCTTTTTAAACCCAAAAATCAAATTTCTTACAAAACTGTTGAATATTTAACAAAAAAAAATAAAATTTCAATAAATAAAATTAATTTCCCACCGAATACAAACTAAAATTAATATTTTTTTATAGTAGTTTCTACTATAAAAGTGTCAGTAATTACGTTTTCTTCTTTCTTATTTAAAAAAGTTGCTACATTTCCATTATCGCTACTAAAAAAGTAGCCAGTTCTAGTTACTGGATAATAGGGACTACGCTACTTCCCATCACTGCTTGCCTCACGAGCTTTAGGAAAACTTAATCCTCGGTTTCTTGTTGCAGAGTCAAGATCGGAGTCTCTACCTGAAAGAAAACTTATTGACCTAAATCATTCTCCGGTCAGGTCTCCTTCTTCTTCACCCGAAAGGCCCAGGTCCAGGTCTCCCATTTCTAGTCCTTCTTCTTCAAGACCTACCAGTTTATTGGTACGACCTACCAAACTTCCTTCGAATAACCAACATGGATATGGACTTGAAGATCTTGAATTAATTCGGCTTACTCCCCGCAATCATGGTCACCGGACATTTGTATTTCGAAGGTACACTTTCCCTGCCAATGCAAGAATACAATTTAAAGCAAGTATAACTCGAACGTATGAGCCGATGCCAACTCAAGAACAAATTGTTTTATCAACATCAGATGGTGATGTCTTTGCAATATTGGAGAGTACTAATATTTTTACTGGAGTGTATTTGAAAACCGCTAACAGAAGACGGGCGAAAATAAACATGGGAAGTGGAGCGGTTTCCGCAATGACCCAAAACGAAATACAAGAAGTTCCATTAGGTACAAATAACCCAATCGTACGAAATTTTTATATAAACCGGGTAAAAAGAAAATCTCCACGCTAGGAGTCTAATATTTTGTTAAATATAAAGCTCCAAAATATAATATCCTAATAATTTACATTTGGATTGAAACGTTATTATAAGTAATAATTATAAATAATAAAAAAATCTATGTGTAATGGTTCCTAATGCTTTAATTAGTTGTAAATTACGTCCGAAAATTATGATAAGATTATAATTATTTACGTGTATTAATTTTACCACATTAGAGACTACCCTATAGTTAATAGCAAATCATTGCCCAGAGTATAATCTCATTAGTTTGTAACAATAAGAGAGTTTTTTTTAAAGACAGTATTGCAGTCGGTCACGTGTTTATCCGCTCATCAAATTTTTGGTTCTTTACGGGCGAACTTCGAGCAGTTTGATCTATGAAGTGCATTCAGAGTAACTAATTGCCACTCATGTTCTTATTTTTTGTATTTTGTGAGTAATATAAACGTAACCACAGGAAAGGTGTAAAAAAATGTAAACCCTTAGGGGACACATTAGAAGCTTCCATTCCAACTTCCGCATTGGACTTTATATATTAGGAAGATTCTTTCTGTTCTGCTTCGACAATCACCCTGTGTTGAATTAAAGTGTCACATAGACGCTGAAATACATTAGACGCTAATCGGAAGCGTAAAATTCAAAAAACAAAAGGTGTAGTTTACAGTTTTTTACGTTTAAAGAAGAATGAGAAACTTTCACCTGTTATCGACAAAAAATAGAACGTTCAATGTATAAAGATTTTCCGAGTGCGACAGAATGGTCAAGAGTAATGAACTGTCTCTTGAAATTTACTCAGGCACGACATTTTGTATGTGAACTTAAGGGCATGCTCTTCGGTGACCACGTGATCAAACTGTCCCCAGTTGTGAACATTTCATTGGTGTGCACTGTGTCCACACGGATTAAGATATCGTCTTCAAACGTTGACAGATAAAATAAAACCCATTAAAGAACGTTTGTGTTCATCAATATATTTGTAATTTTTAAGAAATTTTATTTAAAAATTGATGAAATAGGATATTACCATTCGAGTTATAGCACTTTGTAGATTATTCTTGGTTTGATGCATTTGTGGACATAGTGACCTCCAAAAAAAACGCTCATAACCGAGGACTAGTTTGGTCATGTGGTCACCAAAGAGCATGCCCTTAAAGACATTGCCGAGTCTAAGGAAGATTCAAGGAAAAGCAAACTATCTAAATTAAATCCATTTATTGACTCAGCTAGATTGCTCAGAGTGGTTGACCGCCTGATTAATGCGCCTACAGCCTTCGAACAAAAAATCCTGTTATTTTAGCAGCCCGTTATCTGTTTATTCTACTAATCATTTGTCACTAACACACTAAATCAATGCACGCGGGATACCAAGTAGTAATGTCGTCTTCAAGAACTCATTATCTGTTCTTATCATGTAAAAACACTATTAAAAAGGTTATAAAAGAAAAAAGGTTTTAAAAGTGCTTCACGGAGCACCCACTCCGAAAATGGAATTAATTTATGGGGCTGGCAATAAGTATAAATAATTAGGTCAACTCTTGAAAAATCGCGAATTTTAAGATGCCGTTACAGATGCTTTAGACTATGGTTCATGCGTCCGTTATCGAAAATCTATATGCTACCTGTAAATACTGAATTAACACTCCATGACACGCGCTGTACCTGGCAGATACACAGTTCAGTGTTCTTTATCACTGGTTAGGGGCGTGGAGCGGGAAGTCCCTTTTTGTGATAGTTTTATTACCTACTTGGTATTAATGCGATAGGTAGCAAGTTCTAATATTGAGTCCTAAGTTTTTTGTTCATTTATTCATTAATGTTCTTTTTTTCCTATTTTACAGAACTGATTGTTTGTGTACTAAGTTGAACTAGTCTTAGTTATACTTAGTTCACTTAGTTTGCCATTCTTAGCATACTTTTTAAATGAAACAACAGTGCCATTATAAGCAGAAAGAACTGAAACTAATATCTGTGTTACCAGAATTCAATTTTTTCAAGTTTTTGAGATTTATTTCATTTCTTTGATGAGCAAAAATATATTATTTTTTACTTATATCCTTCTTTATTTGTTTTTGCACCTTTACCCCTAGGAAATGCGGAAAATTAAGTTTAATTATTTATTTTTTTAAATAAACGAATGTGTATATTACAGATACGACTTGTTAGTACCAACATTCGAGTTATCATATTACTCTTGGGTATACGCAGTAAAATTAATTCTAGCACTTATTTCACCATACATTCTTACAATATTTAATTCAGCGAATTACAATTTTTACCATCAATGATTATTGCAAACTCTTCCTCAAGTATTATTATTTGTTCCGGTAAAATAACTAAATATTTCCATCGTTCAGGTTTGGCACTCCAACCAGGTTTGCAATTTTGAATTTGGATTTTCTCAAAACTTTAAAATGTTAATTAAGTCTAGGTAGTAAAGATTCAGAAAGGAACAAGACTGTACAAAAGCGTAATTGGTTTTCAGTGAAACCTTCGAGGAAGACACCTTCTACATAACCTCAGTGCAGCTCCTTAGGTTTAGAATAATCTCAAAAATGTTCATCTGTCTCTTGAATATCATGCAGCGGCGTTCTATTCGGCATTTCCTTTTTTCACGATTAAAATAAAACCTACTCGTGCTACCCTAAACTAGTGATAACAAAATTTCTCGAAAAATAACAATGACCTTCAGAAAATTGGAAGTTAGAAGAAGAAGAATTTTTTACCTGAAATTAGTTGCGGTAATGTTTGTAACACTTACAAACGACTCAAGACGAGAACATGAATGACAATTAGTTACTCAGAATCTTCTCTATAGATGAAACTGCCCGTAATCAGCCAGTAAACAACCAAAAATTAGAGGATCGAACAAACACGTAGCCCACTGCCATAGTTGCTTAGCAGCGCCCCCTTCATTTATTAAGATAGGCGTGAACAAATTTTTAAAATGTTTCGAACTAATAATTGTTATTTTTTAGGAGTGTCTTCAGTATAATGTATGTAGCAAAAATGTTGTGCCCCACTGTGTGCTGCAGCAAACGTATCATGTTGACAGTAGTTTGGAAAAAAATTCCTTCTTTGTAGCAATGATGTTATAATTATTTTTCATTCAAAATATTTTTATAAGGAAATAAAAGCATTATTTTATCAATTGCTTCTGAATAAGCGTGAGTGAGTAATTGAGACTCCGGATTCTATAACCACGCATAAAATTTGCCTGGCCGCTTCAGGCCGCTCGAGTTGGCCCCTGATGGCTTGAAAATCAGTTTTCGAAAA
>NC_046659.1:104673116-104712654 GCF_010883055.1 Belonocnema kinseyi
AATTTTCGAAAACTGATTTTCAAGCCATCAGGGGCCAACTCGAGCGGCCTGAAGCGGCCAGGCAAATTTTATGCGTGGTTATAGAATCCGAAGTCTCAATTGACAACTAATTAAAGCATTGAGAACCATTACTCATCCATTTTTGAATTATTTCTATTTAAAAGTTACATCCAATATTTCAAACCAACGTTTAATCATTTAGAATATTGTATTGTAGTTTTATATTTAACACAACATTAAACTGTTAGTTTGAAGCTTGGCTTTTCACCCGTTTTATTCGAAAATGTTGGGCGATCAAGTGATTCGAACCTAATGGAACTTCTTTTATTTCGTCTTTGGTCAATTGGGAAACTATGCCACTTCCCATGTTTATTTTCGCTCTTCTTCTGCCACAGTTTTTTAGTATATACATTCCAGCAAGAACATTAGTACTCTCCAATATTGCAAGGACGTCACCATGAAATATTGATAAAACAATTTGTTCTTGAGTTGGCATCTGCTCATATATTTGACTGCAACTTACTTTCAGTTTCATTCCTCTATAGACAGGAAAAGTATAACTTCGAAATACAAATGTCCGGTGACCATTCTTGCAAGGAATAAGCCGAATAAATTCAAGATCTTTAAGTCCATATCCATATTGGTCACTGGAAGGAAGTCTGGTAATTGAAACCGATAACCTTGCAAGTCTTTAAGAGGATGTGCGGGCTCAAGAATAGGGTCTGGAAGGAGGCAGCCAGCTAGGATACTGGCTGGCGAAAGGAGACCTGGACCTGGGCCTCGTAGGTGGTGAAGTAGACCTGTCCCGAAAACGGGTTAAGCCAATAGGTTGTCTTTTAGGTAAAGACTGGGAACTTACATCTGCAACAAAAAACAGAGGATGACATTATCCTAAAGTCTGTGACTCAAGCAGTGATGGGAAGTATCTATTTCATTTTATTCAGTATCTACAAATGGCTACTTTTTAGTAGATATAGTGGTAAAGAAGCAACGTTTGTAAATTAGTATGAAAAAAGGGTAATTAGTTTTATTCCCTTTCTTCAAGCGCTTCTCCGATCTTATCCCGTCCTCCCATCATCTCGGTCTTGCGCGGAACGACGTCCACGCATCTACTCGATTTCAGCGCGTGTGTTAATAAATTTAATTACGCTAGGTTTGGTCGGATTGGACGCTCTCGTATCCGCTCAGCTTCCCTCACCAAGCAGCCGACAGCAGATGTACTCCCACTTATGCTCCTACCTGCTAGAGCTCCATTCTAACAAAGGCGGTAAGAGCGGGCTTTAAAGAGTTGACAGATTTTAGCTCACCTGTGACCATCCCTGATATGATAAGATCTTCCTAACTATAAAATTAACTATCTTAGGCACAAAGAGATTTTTAAACTAAAAAAAGATCCAGACAGTCAAAAAATCCCCGAATCACAAAACTTACAGTATAAGCACGTAAATAAGATGGAATGTAACATTCAAAAATCTTTTCAAATATAAATCTAGAACAAATAAAAATATCATAATAAGAAAATTGTATGTGAATATACTAACAAAATTGACTTTCATTTATTGGGAAATGTTAGATATTTTTGGGGTGAACTTACGGAAGAAACCAGTATTTTTAATTCAGTTACTCAACTATACTTTGTGTGCATCAGTCACATTGGCTGTAGATGACATTCTTTTTGTGCAATTATTAAAGCTGTAAATCAATTTTTTAAAAAAACCATCAATGTAGAATTGATTAAATTTATTTCTAAATCACAAAATAGTATAGATTATTGGTTTTAAATTCAAAGTAACAAATACCTTTTTCACAAATATAAATATTTAAATTATTCAAAATATGGAGGCTTCTGGATAGAAAGGGCCTTATGGCCTGTTATTGAAAAAGTGTACCTACGGTATTTTTTAAGTTGGAAATTCAAAAATCGTTTTTAGTGAAAAGAGCATCTAAACTTGGCAACTAGCATGCGTATCCATGTTATACTTTCATTTGAACATGAAATGTACTTACCTTGGGTTGCTTTCAGGACATTAATATAGTTCCAATAGATTCACTATGGATCCTAGCATTATCCCTAACTCAAACCCTAACAATAATTTTTACCTTAACTCAGAAAAATTTGGATATATAGTAAAGTAGAACCCACCATTATATATAAACTACAATATATAAACGCGAATATATTTGAGCTGCCTGTTCTGTATCATTCATTGATATTACCGCAAAAAGGTGAAAAACTTATCAATTCACAATCGATTAACAAGTCCTAATAACTTTTATGAAGTTCGTGCAATCCTTCTAATTGTTATAAATAAATTTATAAACAAAATCGATTATTGCTGTACATTAAAGCCTGGAAGTTCTTTTCATCACGGTTTTCCCCACGAAATCGAGGGAAATTAATGTTTCGTTGAAATGAAACACTAAAGCTTAATTTAATGGTTGTTATTAATAACTTTATAAACAACTTGAATGAATAAGCGCCTCTGTATATATAAAATGCTGTTTTTCGCCTGCAATCATTAAGTTTCTTATGAGTTGTAAATAATGAAAGTCGTGAAAACACGAAAATCCAATGGATACGTGCTGGTACCCAAAGAACAAATTTCTTCTATACGAAAGAATTATTTTAATAATTGATTGATCATGATTGTTTACAACATTGGGAAATATTTTTGGATGTCAGTATATTTTGCAGGAGTTTAATTGTTTATGATATAATCAACATTTCATCAAGAAAGAGATTTTTCCTATTTGAAAGCGTCTATTAAATGCATTTGTTAATAAAAATTGTTAATAATTGTTAATAAATTAATTGTTAATAAAAATGAAAAATATTCTCAAAAGTCAATTTCCTCCATCAGTATAATAATTAAGGGATAAAATGAACAATTATGCAAAAAAATGGATTTTTTGTATCAAAGTGTGACCGTTTGTTGCATGTGTTAATCAGTATTGTTTATAATGATGGTAAATATTTTGATTGTCCATTTCTGTCATTGAATTTCCATTTTTGAAGGCAAACCTAATCATTGCGCAAAAAAATTTATTTTATATATGCAGAGGCGCTAATTTATTAAATTTTTTTATGAAATTTGTTCATAACAATCAAACAAATTATACTTTAGTGTTTGATTTCAACGAAACATTAATTTCACATGATTTCGCGGGGTAGAACGTGATGAAAAGAACTTCCAGGCTTCAATGTACATCAATAATCGCTTTTGTTCATGAATTTGTTTATAATAATTAAACAGATTGCACGAACTTCATCTAAGTTATTAGGATTTATTAATCGATTGTAAATCCATCAGTTTTTCGCCTTTTGAGGTAAAATCAATGAATGCTACAGAACAGGCAGCTCAAATATGAAAAATTATGGTTTTTTGGTATTTTGCAACTTGAATAACAAACAATTCGCCGCATTATGCGCCAGGCCATCAAGGCATTGCGCACTCACATGCACGAGCCTAATAAATAATTTTTGTGATTAAAATGAATAATTATTAAAATATGCTCAAGAATGTATACAAATCATGTGAATTTTAATTTCAGGCAAGAAAAAATATATATACAACACATATTTTATAAATGACAGTTTTTTTATTGAATTCCGAAGACTGACTTATATTTCACAAAACATTTTTAATGGGCTTATTCGGCTATAACGAACACATTCTCATCACGTATCTCATGCTTCACACTTGATTACAATTAAATCTTATTTTTAATGAATAATTTAATATTTGTTTCTTATTTTGCATTAAATTGAATTATTAGTTACCCAGAGAAATGTATATAATTTAAATTAGCTTATATGATTACCATTCATAATATGCATTAGTATTGCAACAGAAGTATTTTCATTGTCTAATTTTTACTATTACAAAAATGCGCATTCTACTCAAATAAAAATTATTATTAAAGATTTTATTGCAACTTTTGTGATTTTTCATAAATTTGATTTTTTTATATTCGAGGTAGACATAATTAACGGGGAAAGTGTTGTCAAATAAAATGTTATTGTATTTTGTGTCGTTTTTCCAAAAATTTAATTTTTTTATTTTTCATCTTATTTTTACGATTAAAACAAAAACTATGTGTCCTATCGAAAATTATTCATGACAAATTTGTAGATCTTTTTAGGGTGCAAAATTTTAGTTATTTTTTTTTATCTTGCATAGTTTGACTGCAAAATGAAATTTTTGCTTTTTTTACAATAAGAATTTAAATTTTCAACGTTTCGCAAAAATTCAGAAAGTTGTTATGATAGTCTTGTAGAGCTATAAAAAATCAAAGTTTTTCGTTTGTTGATTTTTTTTTATTTTTTTATTTTTGGATTTTGGAAATGCTATAACTATGATAATTTTCTCTTTATCGAAAAAAGTAATAGGGATGAATTGTTCGAGCTTCCGAGCACTATGAACAACGGTGCATAGAATTTATATATCTTAAAAAAATGGTCTCCAAAATTTTTAAAATGCACTCAGTTTTTTAATTTTCTTCCAAAATACCTGTTTTACAAACTTTTTTTTTATTTTCAGGTCCAAAAAAGTTTAAAACACCAAAATAAAAAAAAAAGTTTCAATAAAAAAGGCGAAAATTTAAATCCTTTTCCTTATCTTATTCTCTCATCTTTTATTATTTCAATTTTTTAATTCTCACTACAGCTGTTCATACTTTGCACATTTTTCCAGCAAAAAAAATAGAAATCGCCATTAGCATTAAAGTAGAATTTGAGCACGAGTAGCAAGAAGAAATATAAGAAATAACGTTTTTATAGCAATGAAAGGATTGAAATGCAACAAATTATATTCGAAATTAAAGAAAACTAAAATTCTTTATTTTTTGTTCTTGTTTTTTTTATAAATATATAATTTTCTATTTAAGTGTCCTTAATTCTTTTTATTTTCAATCAATTTGATTACCAGGATAACGATTTAATTTTTTTAAACAAAGTTACATCATTTTCTACAGGGAATTGAGTACGGGATGCAGGTTCAGAAGGCCCAGATAGTTTATTATTAAAATATAGCCCTTTATTTTGAGAATTCTGGTTTGATTTGCTTTTTTCTTTTGCTTGAATTAGTATACATTTTTTATCCTCCTAAAGCTTCCCATTGCACTATTTTATCAGTAATAATAATTTTTTTTACTTTGAGCGCCGTTTTGCAACGTCTCAATTGAAAAGAACAATATTCTGAGCTGCATTTTTTTAGGAAAATTACAATATTATCATTATGGAAGAAATTGGCGAATTTAATGTTTCGCGTGATTCTTCATTTCATGCATGAGTCGATTTTGAGGTTATGTTTTTAGGTGTATATAGTATGAATATTATTACTGCTATATATATTATTAACGTTAATATTATAATTATAAAATATAACATTGATTTTAATCAATAGTTGTCTAACTTTTAATAAAAATAGTTAAACTTTTACCTAAAACAATTAGTTTTCTGAAGAAAAATTTAAATAACCAGAAAAATTGAAAAAAATAGTTGGAATTCTTTGAAAGTGCTTTAAATTATTGAAATTAATTGAAAATTCCTTGAAATGTTTTAAAACATCCTAAAATATTTAAAACCTTCAAAATTTCTTAAAATTCTGCAAAGCTCTTGAAAATTCCTTGCAAATTTTAAAAATACCTTAAAATATTTTAAATCCTTTAAAATCACATACTAAATAATTGAAATCAATTGAAAATTCCTTAGAATCTAGTAAAATGTACTAAGATGTATCAAATCCTTTAAAATCTCAAATTAAATTACTGTAATAAATTGAAAATTCCTTAAAACCTTTTAAAATACTCTTAAATATTTCAAAACCTTCAAAATCTTTTGAAAAATCTGGACATCTTTTAAAGGTTTTTAAGGTAATTTGGAGTTTTTTTTAACAACCTTGATATAATTATTAAAATTCTTACTGTGGTCAATTAAAAATTCTTTGGAATAATTTAAAATTATTTATAAATTCCTTGTAATGTTTTAGAAGACCCTAAAATATTGAAAATCCTTTGAAATCTTTTAAAAACCCTCGACATCTTTTAAATATTATTAAGGTACTTTGGAATTTTTTTAAACAACCCTTCTACAATTTTTTTAATTCGTTGAAATTCCTTTAAATTATAAAAATGTGTAGAAAATTTATTGAAATATTTTTAAACATTCTAAGATATTTAAAATCCTTTAAAATCTTTTGAAATCTGTTAAAATTCCTTAAAAATTTTAAAATACCCTTAACAAAAAAATATATACATAAATATATATATATATATATATATATAAAATTTTATAATTATATACAAAAATCGTTTTAGAAATAGTTGAATTTTAACTCGAGTAATTTCTATTAAAACTTTAATGTAATGGTTTAACTTATCTACAAACAGTTAAATTTTTAATGTTTAAAAATTTTCTAAATTTCAGTCTGAAATAATTTTATTTAGAGATTGTCTAATTGAAAAACATACATTCAAATTTTGAACGCATTTTATTAATTTATTATTATAAAGTTTTTATAAATAAACTTCCTATTTTACAATTTTAAATGCGAAGTCTTGTATCCCATCGAGTTGAAAATTATTCTTATGGAATAGTTGAAAATTTTTTAAAATAAAATTTCGAAAGCTTTGAATTTTTATTGATTCCATCTTCAAAACTCTAATCTACAAACATTTTATTATTTAACGTTTTGAAACTCTTCTTTTTTTTAATTTCAATCTGAAGCTTTACAAAATTTCAAAAGATTTCAAAAGCTTCGTAAGGATTTTAAATATTTGAGGATGTTTTAAAAGATGTCTAAGAATTTTCAATTTATTTTTACTATTTACAGGAATTTTAAATAATAAAAAATGTTTAGAAAGCTTTTTTTTAAATTCTAAAGTAATTTAGAAATTATAAAAAAAATTCCGAGGAATTTCAAAAGATTTTGAAGGTTTCAAAATACATAAGAGCATTTAAAAAGATTCCAAGGAATTTTCATTGATTACAGTAATTTAATATGGTATTTTGAAGGATTTGAAATATTTCAGGGAATTTTCAAAATTTCAAGGCATTTTCAAAAGCTTAAAAAAATGTCAAGAAATTTCAAAAGATTCTTAATATTTGTGAATGTTTTAAAATATGTCACGTAATTTTCATTTTATTTTTATAATTTCAAGGAATTTCAAAGAATTTTAACAATTTTAGCAAAGTTATTTTTAAAAAATTCCAAAGAACTTTAGAAATCTTTAAAAGGTGAGAGGGTGTTTGAAAAGATTTTGAAGGTTTCAAAATACTTGAGAGTATTTAAAAACGTTCCAAAGAATTTTTAATTGATCACAGTAATTTAATATGAGATTTTAAAGGATTTGAAATATTTCATGGTATTTTCTCAATTTCAAGGAATTTTCAAGAGCTTTAAAAAAATTCAAGAGATTTCAACAGATTTTTAAGCATTTTTAATATTTGAGGATGTTTAAAAAGATTTCACTGAATTTTTAATTCACTTTTAAAAATTAAAGGAATTTCAAAGAATTTTAATAATTATAACAAGTTTGTTTTAAAAAACTTCAAATTACCTTAAAAATCTTTAAAAGATGTCAAGATTTTTCAAAAGATTTTGAAGGTTTCGAAATATTTCAGAGTATTTTAAAAGGTTTTAAGGAATTTTCAATTTATTACCGTAATTTAATATGAGATTTTAAAGGATTTGATACATCTTAGGACATTTTACTAGATTCTAAGGAATTTTCAATTTTTTAGTATGTGATTTTAAAGGTTTTAAAATATTTTAGGATGTTTTAAAACATTTCAAGGAATTTTCAATTAATTTCAATAATTTAAAGCACTTTCAAAGAATACCAACTATTTTTTTCAATTTTTCTAGTTGAAAGTGGAACTGCCTTGTTAAAAATTAAGTTTTTTTTTGGTTGACAATATATCAAACTAGTTAAAAAAATTTTTTCTGAAAATTTAACTATTTTGCAGAATTTAGTTTGTTTGTTTTGGTTTAAAAATTAATTTCTTTTAACTACGAGAAAATTCATCTTCTTATTCAAATTTGTTTTCAGAAAACTAATTGTTTTAGTTAAAAGTTTAACTATTTCTATAAAAGTTAGTCAACTATTAATATTTTGGTATGCGTTTTTCACCCTATTCATTAATCATAAGCATTCTATTAAATATTTTGAAAATCCAACACCAGATTTCATTTCGGCGACCCCAAGAACCTAAGTATAACTAATTTTATGAAGTTCCGAATATTTCTAATTATTCATGCATGCCATATTGAATTTTCTATTTTAAATTTCAGAAATCTAACTTTAGAGATGAAATCAGCGACCTCAGAAACACATGTACCACCAATTTTATCCAGATCCAAACATTTGAGATACTAGGCAGTCTGATAAGTACCTGAAAATTCTAAGAGATGGCATTAGTATTCACTAATGTGAACCATTTTTGTCGAGCTTGATCTTTCAAATTACGCCTGTCAAAACTTCAGCCATTTATGTTTACGCATTTACAAGTTACAGCACTGAGAAGCGACTAACCTCCGAGTTTTTTTTAATATGGAAAAATCTGAGTTTCAAGTTTTAATCAAACACTACTATCTTCGCAAGAAAACAATATCCGAGACCGAGGCCAAGCTGGATAAGTATTACCCGGACTCTGCACCGTCGATTGGAACGATTCATAAGTTGTTTACCGACTTTCGTTGTGGCCGTACGAGCACAGTTGATGCTGAACGATCTGGGCGCCCAAAAGAGGTCACTACACCAGGAAATGTCGAAAAAATCCATGATATGATGTTGAATGATCCCAAAGTGAAATTGAGAGAGGTAGCTAATGCTTTAGGCATATCATTGGAACGTGTGGGCAATATCGTGCATTCAGTTTTGGGCATGAAGAAGCTCTGCGCGCGATGGGTGCCACGTTTACTCACAGTGGACCAAAAACGAATTCGTGTGACAACTTCCCAGCAGAATTTGGCATTATTTTCGCGTGAGCCGACCGAGTTTTTGCGCCGATTCATAACCATGGATGAAACCTGGATCCACTACTACACTCCTGAGTCAACGCAACAGGCAAAACAGTGGGTTCCACCGGGCCAAAGTGCTCCGAAGCGTCCAAAAACGCAACAATGAGTCGGAAAGGTTATGGCCTCCGTATTTTGGGATGCACATTGCATAATATTCGTGTTCTACCTTGAAAAAGGTAAATCCATAACCGGAGCATACTATTCATCATTATTGGACCGATTGAAAATCGAAATCGCCAAAAAACGACCGCATTTGAAGAAGAAAAAACCCTTTATCATCACGACAATGCGCCTGTTCATTCATGCTTAGTTGCACAAGCAAAATTGCATGAAATCGGCTTCGAATTGGTTCCTCAGCCACCCAAATTTCATTAATACATCTGCAACTGTTTTCTTTGAGGAAGCAAAAAATAAATCGAAAATTCTTCTGCTTGTTTCAAAGGTCTTCAATGGCCAATGAGTTCGATTTTTTTCTAAATCACCGCAATTTGTTCTTAGTTCCAAAAATTAATAGATACTTACGCGTGCTCTCTGTTTGAGTTGTCAGGCCTCTTAAGGGCATGTGAAACAGCTAAATACCTATATTACCGACCTCACTTTATCAGTTTACTGAATGTTTTTTTGAACCTAAGAACTTTTCTTGTAAATAAAATATCGAACTGAAACTTTGGAGAATGTATTAGATTACAATAAAGTACGCTTAAGTACAGCATTTTGGAAGGAACTTAACTGAAAATTATTTCATCTTTTTTCTAAACCTCGACATTTTTTGAACGTTTGAACTTTTTTTATACATAAAACATCGGCCTCAAACTTTGAAAATGCAAGAGCTGAAAGAAAACTACGTTTAAGTACAAAGCTTGATAATAAAAGTTTTAAAGACAAATATTTCAACTGCCAATCCCATCGGCATCAGCCAGTAACGTTGTATACGAAAATACGAACCCTGGCGACCACTAGACGAGGCTCTAGAGAGTTCGTATTTTCGTGTTCAACGTTACCGGCTGATGCCGATGGAATTAATTGTTGAAATATATTTTTCTACGTCTTTTATTATTAAGCTTTGTACTTTAACGTAGTGTACTTTCGGCTCTTGCATTTCTCAAAGTTTCAACACGATATTTTGTTTACAAGAAAGTACTTTGGTTCAAAAAAGCATTCAGTGAACTGATAAAATGAGGTCGGTAAAATAGGTATTTAGCTGTGTCACTTGCCCTTAAAGGGTCAAAGTATCCTGGTGGTGGTGGTGGTGTTGGGATAACTGTAAAATAAAACACAGAAATTTTTATTTACGAATGTTTAAACGAATCCAAAAGTTTTCTATTGTTCCAAACTAAGCTAGCTGTGAATTCGACCTCGATTGTTTCTACTTTATGTGTATTTATCATTATATGGTGCTTATTTCTCGAGCACTTTGCTTCCCGTTAGCAAATGTATTTGCTCCTTTACAGATGAAGCATTAGTGATTTTTTAAGTAATAGAAAAAAAATTATTTTCATCTTTATCAATTTAAAAATAGAAAAATGAAAAATACAAAATTACGAAATGATACACGCATTTTTCAATTCAATCAAATTAAATTATGAGAATAAAAAAATTCTGACTATCAAAATCGAATATAGATATAATATAAATGACAACTTGTTTACTTTTTAATTAAATGTATTAATACTATATAGCAATCAATTCGTCTTAAACCAAGGAATCTTTGCCATTCTTGTATAAACTTTTTCTCTATGAGGAAGCAAAGAAAAGACAATTTTTCACAAAATAGTTAAAATTTTAACTAAAGAGAAAAATTTATACTTAAACTGATGCATCTCCAAGCAAACAAAGAAATTTGTAAGCTCCACAATTTTTTAACAAAAAAAACGTATTTGCAACAAAATATTTACATGTTTGAATTTTCAACCAAAAAAATGCAATGTCAAACAATAATCTCAATTATCTACAAGCAAAAGTAACTTACTTTTAACTTAGAAAGACCACTTTTCACCAAAAAGTAAACAGTTATTTTAAAAAAATCAACTTTTATCAAGAAAAACCAATTTTTACAAATGTAGCTTATGTTTTAACCCAAAATTTTTAACTGAAATCACAAACCTTTCAGTAGGAAAACAAAATTTTCATAAGCTAATTAGAATTTCATCTAAGTCGTTTAATTTTTAATCAAAACGGTAAATTTTTGACGAAAAATGAGTTAGTTAAATTTTCAGTTGAAAATCAATTTTTAAACGTGGAAAAGAATTTTCGGCCAAAATATCTTTTAAGTTTCAAACCGAATACATGAATTTTTAACTTGCAATGTGGTGTTCATAGATGTTGATGATCCTGCTTAGTATGTTTTGCAGGAATTGAAGGCATAGACGTATGGTGTCTAAAATCCCCTCCATCTAAATACGAGGGTAGTTCAATAAGTCCTTAGAATTACCAACAGATGGCGCGCGAATCGTTCCAAATCATCTGTTTTCAGTCAGCACCACTCCCGACTAGATATATGGTGCAGTCACAGTCCACATCTTCTGAGTTTACGTGTTTTTATAACCAATTGAAAAAAAAAATTGTTCGTTAAGAAAAATGGAAAAAAACGAGTTCAGAGCGGTAATCAAACATTTTCATTTAAAGGGTTTTTTTAAAAATATTTTTAGAAATATTTTATTTCTCTATTTATAAGCTACTTTAAATTATGTGACTGAACAAATTTTCACTATAAAATTTAATAAAATATTCTCGCCATATTGGATTCTTCAGTCATTTTTTTATTTTGAAAATCCAAGATTAGATTGGAAATCAGCGACCCCAAGAACATAACTACCATTGATTTTATCTTGATCCAAACATATTTTTTCTTTAATGTCCGCCATACTTGATTCGCCATTTTGAACTTTCAAGATCCAACTTTAGAATTAGATTCAGCGACCCCAAATCCATTGACCCTACAAATATCAAGTGATTCCGAATTGTCTTTTCTCGAAAACATTTTTTCACGATCTGTCCTTTTGCGCCTGACTGTGAAGAGGTTTAGATAATCGAGAACATCCTCGAAACATGTAAAAAAGAGAATCTGGATGTGCGAGTACTTTTGTCTGGACTTAGTGTAGGCTAGATGTAGATATATTTAAAAAAATTTTTTTTTGTCGACAAATATCAAAATAAAGACTTTTTTAAATTTCTTTAAAGGAGTTATACAATGTATTAGATATTTATGAATGTGAGTAAAATTATAATGGAGTTCAAGTCTTGAGAGCTGCTCTTATGTATGACAACTATACTAACTGTGTGATTGTTCTCAAAATTGCAAGCGTCCAAAGACAAACTCTCAGGAATGACAACCATGCTTCTGATAGATTTTTTGCAATATTACGAACGCTTTGAGACAGGCTCTTGGGCAGGATAATTTTACTGGCTGTACTTGTTCACAACATTGCAAACGTCAGGAACCAGGCTCTTAGATATGACAACCATACTGCTAAACAACCGTTCTTACTGACTGTGTGATTGTTCTCAACATTGCGAACGTTTCGAGAAAGGCTCTCAGACATGACCGTGTAGTTGTTTGCAACATTGCAAACGCTTTGAGACTGGCTCTCAAGCATGACAGAAATATTGAAAGTTGATTGTTTGCAACATTGCAAACCCCTCGAGACAGGCTCTGAACCATGACAGAGATATTAATTGTGAGTTGTTTCCAACATCGCAAGTACTTTCAGGGGTTAGATGATTATGTTTGGCAATGTAATTGAATTAATATTAGTCTGAAAATTGAGTAAATTCAATGTAGTTGAAATATGCTTATCGTACCTTCGCAGCCAGTGGACGTCATATGTATATCTCAGTAACCGACAAAAAACGGAGGGAAGTTTTTGGGGATTTATACGCATTTTTTATTGATTTCAATTTTTCTATAATTGCTACTTGCTTTCTTTGTTCCTTGAACTTAGTAGAGCTTGTAATAGAATGTCCTCGAATAGCTTTTGCAGAATAAAGCTTACTGGATAGCCGTTTTCATTTTCATGATTAAGCTTCTTCCACCATTTCTCTTAATCGACTCGTCTAACAAGAGTCATTGCGCGTTGGTTGAGCTTTAAACTTCTTCCTTAGACTGCTGTAGATCGTTTTTTAGACTCGTTGATCAGCGCCTCATTGCCGAAGAAATCCACAGCGCGTTTGTGAGTGTGTTTCTTCTATGCTGAAATCGAATTCTCGGAGTAACACCTTCGGATAAGGAACTGCACTTTGCCAATGACAGTCGTTTTTTTTAGCTTGATCAGCATGTCACCAGTGTTGATCCCCGACATAGTGGACTTGTCCGATCTGCCTCTGCTGAAACATCTTTTCAGGTCTGGGATCGCTTCA
The DNA here is from genome assembly GCF_010883055.1 of Belonocnema kinseyi. Taxonomy (NCBI): domain Eukaryota; kingdom Metazoa; phylum Arthropoda; class Insecta; order Hymenoptera; family Cynipidae; genus Belonocnema; species Belonocnema kinseyi. Next base: position 104,686,496 of record NC_046659.1, read on the forward strand.
TTACCACATTGGGTTGGTTATCAGTTGTGCGCTGCCACAATGCAGCCAATTGTCCTCCATGGCCGGCAGAACTGAATGTCTTACTGATGCACAGAAACTTATTGTGTGCGTCATGGCGGGCGGCACCTCTTGACATATATACGTGGAATTTTTTTCATTCGGCGAACAAGGCGAGCGCGATGTTATTAATTTATTGAATATTATTGTGTTTCTTTTGAGTGACCTTTGATTTCCATTGTTGAGAGAATAGCTTTCACCCAATGCTTATTGTTATTGAAATTTACCTTCTGTTTTGAGTGTCGTGCCGTACCTTTTCGTTGGAGTCGTTGCTCAGGTAGTAGCGTGATGTCTCTTTGTTTAGCAGACGAGGACCCCTTTTTCCTGGGAGTTCAGCGTCAACCAAGGTTCTGAAGAGTGGCGGCTTTCCAATTCTTAAAGCAGTATAAATGAAGTGTGTTATTCGAGACCATTTGATAAGTATTTAATTTAAAGTCAGCATTATCTTTTGACGATTCAGGTTTTTTCGTTCCATTCTTAACATTTGTGTTTCCTTCTCTTTCGGGTTTTTTAAGCGACTTTCCCGACTTGATCGTCTCCTAATGTTGTGGAAAGTGACGAGTGGGATGACTTACTTCCGGTTGCATCGGAATCGATCGTTCTGTGAACGATCGAGGTCGTAGCTTCCAGAGGTTACATCTGCTCTAATTTTTCCAAACAACCAAAACCTTTTTTTGGTACAAAGTGCTCTGTTGGATCGACTGTTGAATACATTATTTGGATTACAGTGATTTCTTCGCTGCCCCACGCCAGTCCGCGAGTAATCAGGTAACAATAGATATTGAGAGAACCTAATTTTTACGTCGAGGAAAGAATTTTCTGACATTTTATTCAATCGGAAGGGAGGAAATTTTGGTCCATGTTTTTTTTTCAATCTGAAATGGCAATTTTTGGGTTTGAATTATATCTGAATTCTATTACGCAAGCGCGGAACCACAGTGTGGCAATCTCGGCGATCGCTCCTGACAAAAGTTCTTGAACTGCACATACTATCAGCAAATATAAACCATGCATGCATCTAATACAAAGTAGCTCCTCCATAAGCTTTCAAATCGCCCCCACGAAATTCAGTTTCTGTTTGAAAAATAAAAATTTTGGCTTAGAGCATTTTCAAATTCAATTAAATTAAATTTAAATTAAATTAAAAGTCCTACTTAACGTCTAATAAACAAGTTATTGTAAAGAATTGCAGAAAATAAAACCAATAATCCAACGCCTGAATTTGGACGAAGAGCTTGAAATGTTCCTATTGTGATTTAATTATAGGATCCTATAAAAATTCCTAACAAAAAAATCTTTTTACAAAGGTAAAAAATGATGAAAGAAAAATAAGAAGGCAACCAACCAAATCCCCTTCCATCTCTTTTTTATTTCTTTCCCCAAGAAATAATTATGCTAAATTTTGCTGATAAATAGTTTAAATAATTTGCTGAAGAATCGAGAAAAAATATAGCACATGCCGGATTTTAACTGGGAGCGCCACTTTTCGTGAGTGGAGTGTTAACCAATCACACCACCGTGACCACAGCATACGTTTTCTCGTTTCTTCTATATCAACTGCTGTGGACTGGGTGGTGTTAAAATTCGGACTCTTGTGCATTTTTTCTCGTTTCTTCAGACAATTGTTTGGACCAGTAATCAGCTGAATTTAGCATCAGAATTACCTAATTAATCACCCTGGTCGACAAAATAAGATCATTACTTTATAATTAATCATATGTGTGTCATAATACATCTTAAAAATGGCGTTGGATTGGGCGGCAAAGATTTTAATATGAGTGACTCGCGCTATCTTAAAATATTTATGCTGAAACTAGTCGAAACCGCAAGCAGCCAAAATTTTTAATATAAATTACTATGTCAACTTATTAAATCTCTTTAGGGATCGGGCATTAGTAACAATCATAAATATAAAAATTGTCTTATTTGCATCGAACAGTAAGATAATTCATGTAGAGGAGAAATAATAAGAACCAGGTTATTTACATCCAAAAATTTCCACTACAAAGTCATTGAAATATTCACTCAGCCGGCTTTCAGAAACCTCAATTATGTCATAGGAATTATTTACCAGAAAGAAACCTAGTTCATGGATGTGCGCTTTAAGAGGCTAAACATTATTATGAAAGATAGTGAGCAATTCGCGTGAAATATAATGAATGTTAGTTAATGTTATTAGCTGTCTACTTTCTACAGAAAAATATCCAAAAATCTTAATTTTTCTATAAAATCCCCTGTAAATTTTTTTCAGAAATGATTAACTTTTTTTATAACAATTTTTTTATTCAATTGAGCAACCGATAATATAGATAACATTCTCTGAGATTACAGATTATAAAAAAAAACTACAAATAAATGTTTAATTACAGATAAGACTGGAGATAAGTGTTTAAATAACAGCCAAAAAGGTCTCTAAGTTTTTAAGAAATATAACATGTAAAATTTTAAATTTTGGGTAAATGATTGGTTTCAATAGCTGCTTATAAATTATGTGCAACTTAAACGTTATATATTATGTTTTTTTTTTAATCCGGAAAAATGCTACTGTACTTTTTCACTACTTTTTGCTTACTTTAAAAATACACACATAACACCTGGAAAATAACTTTTCATAATAAGAATTGAGTGATTAGCTTTATTGAGCAAATTTTTTCACTGTACAAAACAGTGCACATAAAAACATACAGGACAGTAAATACCTCTCGCTATAAATGAATCAATTTCTGTAAATGAGGGTGCGCCACATTAACCGTCGCGCCACATTACAAGCCTTAGTCTAAAATCCAGACCACAGTGCACCAATTGATATTTGCGGAAAATTTAAACACGTGGTATAGATACTTTTCGAGCTTGCCTCTGTGAGGCATTTACATTTCACAAATTAGTTCTAGGAACAAATAAATGTTAACGACATTATTAAGTATGTGTTTACTAAGTTTAAAATATGAAAAGAAATTAATAATGTCATATAAAATTATTAAATTTTCATTTTCTTTTAGTTGGAAATTGTTTCGAATATAAGTAATTTAATATATAAAATGTTAAAATCCTGGATTTTTAATTTTTAATTTTATGGAATTATTTCTGAATTAAAAGAGGGCATTTTTAAAATAATTTTATTTTTTTGTAAGGGTTAGAATTTTCCTCTTTACTTCATTTTTCTTAATTGCAGAAGGAAATCTTGTATCTTCAACATTTTTATTTTTATACTCATTGAGTTGAAGCGGACAAGATTCTTTATTCTCAACATTTATAGTATGAAATAAGGAAATAATTGTTGATTATTAATCTTACTATGATGAAGAAAGGGGAAACTTTTAACATTCTTATTTGATTCGAAGGAATGAAAATTTGGCTTATAATAACTTTTTTTCTAAATCGGAAGAGATTTTTTTATTTTGAACGTATTAGTTATTATAAAATCGAGAAATATTTCATTTTCAAATATTTTGTGTAATATATGAATTTTTCGAAGACGTAAAATTCTTTATTTTATATATTTGTATAGATAAAAAGGTCAAATTTTTTAATTTCCATTTTTTTCCTAATTTTGCTCTTAACAGATCAGTCTGGAGGTTACGATTTTTATCCGACATAATCATTTTTTCAATGAAAGGTAGTGTTCACGTACAACATGATAAACTTGGTAAAGACACTCTGTAAAAATAATAATCAGCAGATTATTAAAAATTATTACATTGTTATATTAAAAATTAATGAGTTAAGAAGCTACTTTTAGCCGAATTGACAAAAGAATAAAGCCTTGAGAATAATTGTACATTGCTGTCTCATATTACAAAGACGTCTCTATCGGATTTTGATGACACTATTTGTTTATTCTTTGGAAAAGGCTTATAGGAACGGCTTTTAATTTGTTTCATTATAACTGACGTACCTGAAGGGAAAGTGTATCTTTGAAATACGGATACCCGGTGATGATTTGAGCAGGGAACAAGCCGAATAAATTGAAGATCTTCAAGTCCATATTGATGTTTACGCCCAGGAAGTATGGTGATTGGAACCGAGAACCTGGTAGGCCTTGAAGAAGAAGCACAGTCTGTAGAATAAGATCTTGAAGGAGGTAGCTTGACAGGATGACGACTGGCGGAAGGAGACCTAGGCCTAAGCCCCGTAGCTGATAAAGTAGACCTGACCAAAGAATCGGTTGGACTAATACGTTGTATTAGTATTAATATTAGTTGTATTAATACGTTCAGAGCGACACCATGATCCCGCTTTCTTTTGCCTCGCATTGTACATAGTTCATCTTAAGATTTATACTAGAACCTAATGGTATCCCCGAAGACCCTGAACTCGTCGAAACAAGCGCCTAGCGACACCTTGATGCTGAACAGACCTATACAAATATTGCGAATTCATTACTGAATGTACAACTCATTCAGTTATTATTTATATTATGGATTTGGAAAAGTGTGTTATGTTTTACAAGATGAACATCTAATAAGAGTAAAATTTTATAGATTTTAGGATAATAAACGATTTAAAACTATGAAGTACTATTCATATTTGGGGCGTTTTTTAAAAGATCATATTCTTAATTGTTAAAAATAAAATAACCATTTCCCTTAAAAACGCGTCATATGATGTTTTCTTTATTGGCTTAAACCCTCAACTCTCAGAGACACATTTATAGGTAAAAAATAGTCTTGCCCCTTCTGCTTCATGATACATATATGGGAATTTGAAAAGAAAATCAGAAGGTATTTGTATTTAATTGTGCTTGAGAAAGCTTGAGAAAGCTTCTGGAAAAGCTCCTGAACATAGAAGCTGCTCAATACATCGTGGAAGCTGGTATGTCATCGCGACAGGGGAACCACTACTCACGACCAGTTGTGCTTCTGGTCACTCTAGACGTCAAGAACGCATTGAACACAACTAGGTGGAAAGACATTAAGAGCGCTCTAAAACACCTTCCAGGTGCCGCAGTATCTCCTTTAGATTGTGAGAAGTTACCTGAAGAATAGAGTGCTGCTGTACGACACCAGTGATGATCCACGCAGAAGACAAATCACTGCAGAGGTCGCACAGATATCTATACTGGCGCCAGATCTCTGGAATATTTTCTTTGACGGTATCCTGCACATAGAAATACCGAGGGGTACATCCGAATCTATATCGGTACAAAAATCTCATTATGGGTGCACATTCGTAATAGAGCGGATAAGGCACTCACAGTTACAATGAGCCTTAACCGCCTCATGGCGAACGTTAGCGAAGCCCAACCGAGCAAACGCCGGTTTTTTTTGTCGGTCACCACATCTATCTTGTTGTGCGGAGCTGAAAAACAGCGGACGCACTCAAGACAGACAAGTATACTACGCTGGCCTACCTACATACAATCGGCAAAGTAAGGAGCCCTAACTGCAGGTATTGTGACCCGTATAGAGATGTTGCGTGACACATGTTTTTTACCTGTGATAGGTGAATTAAAGAGAAGACGATGCTGGAAATAGACATTGGACCGTTCAGCCCAGAATACATCATCTCAAATAATTTCAAGCAGCAAGGAAAGTTAAAAGAGAGTAGCGGCTTTACATGGAGGCAGTCTCACGAGACAAGAAGAGATAAGCATATCTTGAATTCAAGAATGACAACATCCGACGAGAGTAACCAACAAAAAATGCATCATACTCAACCAAGCTGTCGAATGCCGACAAGCCCGATGTGCGATTCAGTGGCGCTGCTGAGGACGATGCGTTTATCTTGGTTAAGACATAATGATGAAACAAATCTAGCAAAACAGAAAAAATAAATTGGAAGGAGCTCCGAGAAAGAAAAAAAAACGGCACTTCTTGAATTAATGCGCGAGCGGTTTCCGGGAGGATTTCTGCCAGGAAGAGAAGGGTGCAGCCCAAAGTCCATCGGCTGAAAAGCAGAGGATCCACATCGCTGGAACAGAGACACAAAAAAGCATACAGAGGACCGATATCGCTGGAACAAGGACAACAGAAACGCATACAGAAGGGCGATGCGTAAACCTTAATTGGCACATAACAGGCATAACTGCAATTTCCTGTGATGGCGGGGAGGCGACACCCCTATTTTGCGCGTCCCTCGATGTCTGATAGGGAAATGTTCGCTGGAAATAGAGGGCAAGGCTGAAATAAAATAGGCACCGCGGACCAAACCCACTTAGACTCCCAAGTCCAGGCATGAACTACTGTGGCGAGAACTGAGTGGAACCAGGGAGCGATGTCTCAAACAGTGTCTTTAGGATAACAGATCGCCTTCTAGAGTATTAAGACCTTACTCTTACATGCGGAACTCTGCAGGGGTGGGCTTATATTTCCCAGCTAGTCTCGGAAATATAATGAAGATAAATTTACAAAAAACTTGAGAAGAACTAAACCGGAGCGTTTGTAAGGAGTTGGGAGGTCCTTTGGATGTCGACAAGGAGTGTGAATATTTCGAAACAAGAGAAGATATAAAAGGGGTGCACAAACAATTTCTTTAGACCGAAAATTAAGGAAGGGAATCATAGATGCGAAAGAGGTAACGCAGTAAGTGGCTCATACGAGTTCAGTGTTAGACGCCTACCGAAGAGTAGGGAAAGAACCCGTAGGGAGAATAAAAAAGAGTTGACAGTCCAACCCCCAGTCCTGTTGAGGATAGTTCTTCAAGGTGAAAAAACAAAAAGCCAAGGACACGAAAAGCTTCGGTGATCGCTACGTCGACTCCAACAAAATCTGAAGCAGAAATAAAAACTGCTACCAAGACCAATAGGAATCAGAAGAATACGCAGAGGTGATTTCAACCCGTAGGGGCTTTATTTAAAGCAGTTAAGGATTTGAGTTACGCGGAGGTCCTCAAGGACCTCAAGCAGAAAGTTGAGCCTGAATCTCTTGGCGTAACAATCAAGGGGATGAAGCAAAATAGAAACGGAGAGGTCCTTGTGTAACTCGTAAATACAGGAAAAGGCATGGCCGAAATGTCAGCTGCGATCAAGAAGGCGGTTGGCGAGGGGGGTAGCCGACGTTAAAAAAATACAAGCGGCAGTAAAGAGCCACTTCGGTAGAAGACATGTGGTTGGCTACGAGTCTGTTGCACGTGGGACACCTCAAGGTGGAATGGGTGACCTGTCTTGTACGCAAAAAGACGAAGAAAGTACGCTGATACTCCTGCTCAGGCTTTGCCCACGTGGCAACCAGTTGCGAGGACCCTGACCGAACGAAGTCCTGTTGGAGATCTGGCAAGGGAAGCCATAGGGCTGCGGCTTGCGAAATGAAATCGCAATGCTACCTCTGCCCCGCAAAAAAGGAGAAGATCCGGACAGACCACCTACCAGGGACGATAAGGTGCTTGGCGTTCAGTAAGACAATCTCGTTTATGATGCTTTGGGATGCGCAAGCTAATAAAGCACACCCAACCAGGATGACGAAAGCCGACGAGCCTGATGTTCCGTATTGCAGCAGTATGTCGTTGAAGTAATGCGAAAGCGGTTTCAAGCACATGAGTTGGCAGGAGAGGGGGTTTTAGTCAGTAACAATCTAACTCTACCCATCTTAAGAATCGCCTGCTCAGGTAGACGATTGGTAGGATGGGAGTCTTATGCAAGATTTCCCCTCCTGCTACAAAAAAAAGACTATCACTATCGCTAACACTATCACTACCACTATCACTGTCACTACCTGAAGAATTAAGCAGAATCAAGATTCCATAAATTCTTTGAATTCCGTAAATGTCTTTAATTCTGTGAAATCCTGTAAATCCGCAAATTCCATGAATTTCATACATTCATTGAATTGCATGAATTCCATGAATTCGATAAATTCTATGAATTTTATAAACACTGTGAACTCCGTGATATACATGAATTCCACGATTGTCTTACATTCCATTAATTCCACGACTTTCCTTCAATTCCATGAATTCCTTGAATTTCATGTGTACGTACTTTATATTTTATATATAAGTTTTCGCTCCGTCGAACAATTTCTTTTTCTCACGTGGAACAAGTGTCCTGAGAAATGGCTTACATTTTTGTTGTTGAAATTGTTAGATTTTACAGGTGCCGACATATGCAGCCGGGAATATAATACAGAAGTGTTACTGGCTACCGGACTTGTATAATTCCAATACAGGTGAGATACCATCCCAGTACCTGCATTTGGAAACTACAACATTAGATATTTGTAGCGTACCTTACGTTGCGGAAATAAGCTTTTCATAAATCAATTGGAAGTTTCTAACATACATTTTTATCATCGTAGATATATTATTATATTATTAAATTATTAAATTATTGTATTATTATATTTACCAAATACAGAATAAGTTACTAATATTTTAAGGCTTTATTACAGTATATAAGATGTACTATTACTTTTATCTCATGAATTACCCACGCTTCGAACTTTGCCTTGTGTTTTTATCTCTTAAATTTAAGAAATATAATTTTCAACGATTGAAAATTTCATTTGTAGAGATAAAAATATTTTTTTTTTACTTCGAAGCTTAGTAAGTTTAATAATCTAATGAATCATGTTCTATCAATAGGAAGTGAGCTAAGCGAAAACAAAGGGCGGGCCACTATTACAAAAACCAATAAAATAAAAGACAGCATTAAAGAAAATTATAATATCGTATGTACAATAGGTTGTTAGTTGAAGTTAGATGAGCTCAGGTAGTGTGCTATTCAAATAAAGAAAGCTCAGATTTGTAAACATGTACTCATAAAGTTTTATATTATAGATTGTTCTCTATTATTACTTTGCTAATGTTACGCAAGTAATGATTTCTGACTATTTCTGGATAGGCGCAAAAAATTTTTCAAAAACTAGACTTGTACTTTTTCGAAGACATCGAAATAAATCAATCCGATAATATGAGCCGCATACAACAAAGAACTATTTAGAATCGACTAACTAACTGCCGATAAGTACAACCTAACTGCCGCATGTGCGGCTAAGTTGAAAGCATCTATTATAGACAAATTCGTACCAAAGTATTTGAAAAAAGAAACAAACTCCAAAGAGCGGCTATTATATTCCATACCTAGGAGTTTTGCGCTGATCCGAGCTTTCTTAAATAGAGTATATTTAATTTTGTTGTCATAAACCATGAGTTTTTTATATTAGAATACTTCTGAATGACATTACATAAGTTTTCTAATCGCGCATATTCTAGATTTTCTAAAACTAATTAATTAATATTCGTAAATCAGCACTCTACCGTCTGTTTCACCTATAATTCTGAGTACCACAAGAATTTTTTGTTTTATAAAAATCTTCATATCCGAGGTTAAAGATGATTGAGCTTAAAATCTCTCATTTTAGTACTTACTCAGTGACCTGCAATTCTTCTGAGAACTCGTTTCCTAATTTAAAGAAATTTAAAGCTGTTTCATGCAGTAGTTTTGAAAAGCAAATTATTTTCGAGCTGACTCCAATATCAAAAAAAGTTTTTACCAGATGTGAAAGTGATGGCATTAATATCTATTTTTTTTTTGATTAAATTTTTGAAACAGGGCCAACTTTGGATTCATGTGACACAACGACTATCACTTTTCTAATCTTGCGAACAGAATTTGCGTACAAATGCTGGAAATTTAGTTTAGAACGCTAATGGGTTTGTGGCTATTGACATTAACTAGGTCATGGTTTTAATGTATCATACGCGTTAAAGAATTTGTCCAGTCGAGCCTTATACATCCATTTATCAAATATTATATTGAAATACGATTGAGAGGAAGAAGTTTTCCCAAGCTTTTGTCGAAAGGATTGCGGATTAATAGCTATTCATGCTTGGTAATATTTTTTAGCTTTTCCACAAATCAATTTAGTTTTATCTGAGAAATTTGCCTTACTGGCTTCTTTCAACACATTAGAAAGATATGATTTGCTTGGTCGACAGCCAGAATCAAACCAAATTTCTAGCAATAACGTTGCGCGAACGATTTAAAAAGGGATCCCTCGACAGTTCGGAACGTAACCTTTAAGTTAAAAAATGAGTGACGTATACTTGACACTATTACAGTTAATGGCACAGAAATTAGTAACAAAATGAGATTGTACAGGCTTTTGCAGATAACTTGGATAGTGTTTTTGATCAAGATGTATTGGTTTTTTATAATAGCGTCCATGGTACGGTATGTGACGATCTATTTGGTAGCAGATTAATTTATCTCAAGTTGAAGGTGCTACTAAGAAGCTATCTAATAAACCTACGGCAGGCATGGATAAACTTCCCAGCTACATGGTCAAAGATTGTTCTCCAGTATTAACTGATCCGCTTACACAAATTTTCAATACAGCACTGCAAACAGGTAAATATCCAGGATTATGGAAAGAAACGAGGGCTTGTCCGGTTTTAAATAATGAAAACAGATCGGACATTAAGAATAATAAACCTATTTCTATTGTTTGTAATTTCTCTAAAGTTATGAACTTTCCTCTCTGAAATCTTTATGTCTTAATAGAAATTTGAATATGCAGCAACAATTCGGGCACCGCACTACGTATCTTATATTGATGCTCTTGAAAAGATTATATAGAATTTTTTGAAGTATATTGCAATTGAGAAAGACGGAGTTAATCCGGACCATGGTTTGCCTTATTTGTCATTTTGTATTCATTTTAACATTATGTCTGTTGAGGAAAGCAGATCCTTTGCATTTTTGAAACTTTTATATAAAATCCTGCATGATAGCGTTGACTGCCCTTATCTACTTAAACAAATATCTTTTCGATTGCTTCAAAATCACTCACGTTCATAGGCGCCCTTTCATGTTAAACCTTCAAACATAAATTTATTATATAACTTGGCGATGTACGGAGTATGCTTAAGAATGAACCATTTTTATTTAAATCACATAGAAACTTTTGATTTCTTTAATTCTACGTTCGTAATATTTGATATATTAGCTGCAAAACTTGTGCTAAATTGTAGACAGTGAGTTCGATTATGCTGATTATGCTGTGACGTTGAATCTATATTCTATATGTATTAGCAATAGCGAACCCTGTAATTGGCATTTGCTGTTGAGATCCAATAAACTTTTTTTTTATTATACTTTTGAACCATATAATTATAATTATATTTTTATGCATATATAATGATAATTATCATTTACTGCGCAAAGCAATTTGTTTATTCAAATAGTTTTAAATACAAAAGTTTTGAAATTTGAATTCTGAACTTTGAATTGTTAGTTTTCAACTTTTTCTAAATCGAAAGAGGAAATTATTTTCTCTTATTTATCTTTTTGTGTTGGCAGACAGGAAATTTTGGTTTTTACGTAATGTTTCTTATGAAGAAGAAACGGGAAATTTTCAACATTTCTATTTAATTAGAAGGAACAAAAATGTTGTATTTAATGTATTCCCGCATTAAAAGACACCATTTTTTTATTTTTAAATTTTCGATTAGTTTTTTTATTTAATTTATTTATTCATTAGAACACGCCGTTTTTTTCTAAGGTTTTGATTTTTTTGTACAATTTAAAGTTTGTAATGTACGCAGTTAAATTTTTTTATTAACTTTTATCTATTTAGATATCGAAACCTTTTGGTATTTCATTTTTTGTTTTCTATTGGAGCAAGAAACTTTTGTTTTAAATTTATTTTTTGAAATGAATAGGAACATTTTTTAAATATAACATGTTAATTAAAATGAAAGCAAGGAAGGTTGGGTTCATAATATTTTTCTCAGAATGCTTGGAATGGAAATGAATTTTCGAACATTTTTGAATTCTTATGTCATGATATGAGATATCATTCTTATGTCATGATATGAGATATCATTCTTATATCATATAACAATTAAATTACAATGGCTTAATTTCAAGAAGAAATTGAGTTTCTTAACCTTTTCTGTTTATCACGTATATTAGAAAATCAGAATGATTTCAAACATTATGTGTACAAAAAAGTTAAACTTTTACATTGTAGTTTCACATTTAACAAGAAGTTAAATTTTTAGGGTGAAGCTGTTCTATTTACCCGGTTAATTCGAAAATGTCGTGTGATTAAGTATTGTAAACCGACTCGAACTTCATTTTTTTCCTCTCTAGTCAATTCGGTAACCATGCCGCTATCGGTGTTTATTTTCACCCGACTTCTGCTAATGTTATTCAAATACATTCCAGCAAGAACATTAGTACTCTCCAATATTGCAAAGACGTCACCATCCAATGTTGATAAAACAATTTGTTCTTGGGTGGGCACATGCACATAGAGATGAGTTGCACCTGATCTCACTTTAATTTCTGTATCGGCAGGGAAAGTGTACCTCCGAAATACAAATGTGCGGTTAACATTCCTACGGGGAATAAGCCGAATAAATTCAAGATCTTCAAGTCCATATCCATATTGGTTATTACCAGGAAGTCTGCTAATTGGAACCGAAAACCTGCCAGTTCTTGAAGAAGAAGTGCTGCCTGAAGAATAGGGTCTGGGAGGAGGCATCCAGGCAGGATAATGAGTGGCAGAAGGAGACCTCGACCTGTGCCTCGCTTCAGGAGAAGGAGACCTGACCGGAGAACGATTTAGGTCAATAAGCTTTCTTTCGGGCGAAGACTCCAAGCTTAAATCTGCAACAAGGAACAGAGGATTACATTTTCCTAAAGAAATACGCCCCAGAATGACCGGTAAATTCTTCAGCGAAAGAGTTACATAGATTGCAAGTAGCTGCAACGCGAAACAGGTGCTGTTCCGTGCACAATCTTTTGACAATGTGGGGATCGAAGAGTCCGCAACAGCGGGACATACTAAATTTATAATAGAGAATACAAAATTGTATGTTCTTTTCAAAGTGTTCGGTAAAATCCGAAACATAAACTTCTAGTGCCTCCCACAGTTTTGTGACGTGTCGTGACACAATCCCATAGAGTGAATTTAGAGTGCCAATTTGCCCACCCTTCTTTTATTCATTTAATAGGAATTCAAGGGTACTAGCTCAACCGCTCTATGGAAATTGGGATCTTAGGGGCACTAAGAGAGTTGTGGCCAATTTTGTTTGATCATCCGCTCGTTAATAGAAACTGGCGCTCGTTTGTAAAACTATTAACTAGATCTTTTACCCATTCTTATGGGAACTCATCTAGTTAGCAATAGAAAAGAAAGTGTGTCGGCTTTAAATAAATTGGGAAAGGATAATCAATTTGATTTTTTTTAACTAAAATTGTATATTAAGGCTCATTTTTGGACATTATTAAATTGTCTAAGATACGCTAAAATACTCCTTTTAAAAATATGTTTGAGTACTAAGAAATAGTTTAATCAGGCGTGATTTTGAACTGCAAATATTATTGATCATTGTTAGGAAAACCGTAAGAAACTCCGTCCGCAAATATTGCACCCAAATTTGCAGGAAGAGGACGACTCTTTATAAAATTCGCTTTCATTTAAAAGCATAGTCTTTCCTGGGGAAGAATTAATCAGTGCGCTAGCTGGCGTTTTTGCGTGTATTTTAATAAAGTGGAAAATAGAAATAACAAAACACGAAAAATCTAATTATCATAAGATAATTCATTCACAAATCTGTTCTCTCTCGTCTAATAGATAACTGTCGGCGAGAAAATTCGAGTACTCTGGCTTTGACGTTGAGTAAGTATGCGAAGAAAAAATTGTAGGTTAATGAAAGAGGTATCATTTTAAAAGTGCAAATAGTGTACGTTAATAAGGTGAAAAGTAATATTCCAAAATTATTTGTAGCTTACAGATCTGAAAATCTGATGAAAAGTAAGGAAATTTGGTAGGTTTTAATGACAGTGAACTTCCAAGCATAGTTTATTATTGAAAAAATAATAGGAAAAATCTGGAAAAAAATTCATGGTGGTACAATAAACATTTCTGAACGCATTGCCGTCGAAAAATTTGCAAAACGTAAATAATTTTTCATTTTTCGTGAATAAATATGCGACCGCACTATCTTCAGATCTAATGAAGATAACGAAGTGATTTAAATTGGAGGTAGTTAGTTGAACTATCTGTAATAATTTACAATTTGGAGGAAGTATGTGCTTCTTGTTGTATTCGAACAAACTGCAATATTTGAAGTCAGCTTTTTATATAGGAAAGAAAGTGCGAGAGCCCGCCGTGGTGCCGTTTTTTCAGGGGAGGCTGTGGAAAACCCAGGACCATCTCCTGAAAAAACGGCACCACGCTGGGCTCTCGCACTTGCGTTCCTGTATAAAAAGCTGACTTCAAATATCGCAATTTGTACGAAGACAACAAGAAGCACATAATTCCTTCAAATTGTAAATTATTACAGATAGGCTCAGGCGTGTAAATTAAGTAATAAAGTGGATGCTCCTATCAAGTGAAATAAGAGTAGTGTAATAAGATGAACAACTTAGCTGACCCGAAGAATGACACTTGTCTGAACACATTTGACAAAATCTTCACAGTGACTCTAAATGATAGGATTATTCGGACAATCTTAATTGTGTGACCTACAAAGTACAAATACGCGGTTAAAAGGTTCATACACACATCTTGTGGTACATAGTGAGATGGATGCCGCTTTGAAACACCAGATTCACCATCTCATCAGAAAAACTTTGTATGAGAAATAACAACGCCACCATTTATAGAGATATAGAAATGAGTATAACGATATCAAAACCTTATTTTTATCGAAAACAAAGCACAATAGGAATAGCAAGTCATAGTTAAAAATGTACAAAATACACAACTGTTAAGGTTAAATTTTCAGAGATTTCAGGAAGGGGAACACTTTCAAACTATACATCGCTATTCCTATTTTGCTTCATTTTCGAGAAAAATGAGATTTTGAATAGTTAAAAATTATATTTAATATAATTTAAAACATACAAAACGATATTTAAACTATCATAAATGACGGTAGGAATGCAAAATTGACGATACTGCATAATTAACGAAATTTTATAATCTGAATTATCAAAAATAGAAGATTTCCAAAATTAGTCAATTCTTTGAAGTTACAGTATTTTCGAATTCTCAAACAAATTGTTTTCAATAGGTTTTTCAGAAAAATAATTTGTTTTACAGTCAGATACGCGATCGGAACCTTATGGTTTCATGCTCTTACTCGCTTTTTCTCGCGCGTCCTATCCCGGTTGCTGTCCGAAAAGTCAAAATTTTAAAATACGCAGTAGTCCGAGTTTTCAGTGAACCGATAACAAGGTGAAAATAATAAAAGCTTAGTACGAACCGAAACCGAAGAGAATTACATATTTAGTGAATCAACGACTGGAAATTCGAGAGACTTGAAGTGTGTTGTTGTCTCCTATTGAGTCCACAAAGTCAGGATGATGATAGCTCTTTTAATAGTTTCAGCTTAATAAATTTGGAATTTATTAGGTTGAAAGTGACCGATTTCCATGAAGAAATACGCCAGGGTTATCCATTCCCAGTTTATTCCAGTAGCACTGACTGGCTTATTTTAAGTGTCGTTATTGCCACTTTGTGACCACCTAGCCCTATTTTATTTAACTGGAAGAATGCAGTTTTACTTTGCATTCGTCGTTAATCGAAACTGTTATATTGAATTAAATTAAAATTTAAAGGAAAGTAATCGGCAGATCGGATGGTGCGCGTGTGTGGCGCGGGTGAAAGCACGAGTGAAGAGTGACAAAGATTCTGAAGGGGTGACATACAGCAAGGTCAGATGTATTATTACATAATATTTGCTAGCTTGTTACCTAGGGAAAACGTTAGGTCTCTCTTCCTGTCTCGCTCTCGCCCTGTCCTTTTTCAGGTCTATCTTCAAACTAGAATACATAATTTTAGATCAATTTGAATTAAAAACAGAGATTGTGTGCATGCCAATTTAAATTATCCCGGCAAAAGAGAAAGCTTTGCGAAATTTCGATGACAAATTGAATAAATTGTCAACTATTTTCCAATTGAACATATTCATTAAATCATTTGGAACTTAGTTTGAATTTTAGAAAAAGCAGCAAGTGCGGTACTCCGACAAGAGAAATTTCACGAATTCACCAAAATATAAAATAAACAAACTAAGGATCATTAGTTTGTTCTGTTGTTCCTTCAACGTATCAGCTCATTTAGTGTCATGTTACCACAAAATTATCCAGATCTAAATCAATTAATACATTTGAAATTTATTTAAGCTGGTTTGTAACAGACAGAATGGTGGCAGCAGTGGAATCTGAACCTCGAACTCTACTTGGATGCTAATTAAATTAACGTTTTTTTATTTTCCTTGAATCACTTCTTTTGAGATTTTAGTGAATTTTTAAATTTCAAAAAAATCCATAATAATCAATAGATCTGCTTTGGAATTCTAATCAATCTAAACTGGAAAAGAATTCTCTGTTAAACAACGCACAGCAAAGAGTAGAACAGGTTCATAGACCCGTAGTTAACTCAGAAAGCAAAAATGAAATTCAAGGCCAGGATCAAATTAAGACTGTGACACTTTTGTCCGATAGTGAAACTGACTGCCAGATTATATAAAGTGATTCGGAACTTGCGATTTACAAAAAAGAGGACATGTAAAGGTACATCGTGAAGCTAGATCCTAATAACCCTTTTTTATTTGTTTCTTTGTGATTACGGACTGTAAATACTGTAGATATATAATAAGAAACATTCGACACTTACATTTGTATAACATAGTTGCTAGATGAGCTTTTTTCAGAGTAAATAAACCAAGAAGCATTCCCTTGAAGGCAAAACTCCTCGTCAACTGTACTCGACAATTATTCCCGGGTGGTAAATTCAGGGAACTGAATGCTGCTATGTTTAGGTTTTCTAGATGAAGGCTTTTGAAGAAAAGTCTTCGATTAAGCTTGATAAAATCAATCCATATGCCTATTGAGGAAAATTTAAACAGTGTGCAATCAAACAAGAATCAATATAGCATGATAGATGTAAGTGCCCCGGTGGCAACCGCGCTGGAGGGTATGACCCTTTAACAAAGCACTTTTCACATTCCCACGTTTGACGGACAAAAATGCCTGTAGGATATAGATAACGATGCAGTCTATTTCACGGAGGCAACGAAATCATCTTTTATTAAAATTGTTCTCATTAAACTAAAGGGCATTGCTCGCGAAAGTGTCCGCGCTAAAAGATTCCCAAGCCTAAAGGACTTAATAGCTCACTTAAGAAAACGCTTTGTCCCCACTTAGAAGTAATAGTGGTACTTTGAAACGATCGTGAATCTTCGTACTCACCAAAAAGAAAGTGTTAGCAATTGCTACGATAGGATCTTGGGACACATTAGTGGAGCGAAACTTTGGAATCCAGCGGAGATACACGAAGCATATGAATTCGCTTTTCACGTATTCCATATGCAATGTACCCAATCCATCCGCCTCGATTACAGGTAATAGCTGATAATTCCCCATAGCCTCCGGTCCTATTATCTGCCGAAGCAAGGCTAGTATCACACACGGACGTGACATCGAGTCCAATTCTCAAGAAGCGTCCCAAAAAAGAGCATTTTTTGGAGCAGTCCTGCAAATCTCCTGAGCCGGCTGTCAAAAAACAGACTCCCCAGTAGTAAATTTAACTGCATCTGAAATTTCAGGAGGTAAGGCTTTGTTTTTGGTGGGTCCCGAATCGGACGTATATTTAATGAAGCTTAAAGCACAAATAGAATACATCACTATAGGGGACGATTCTTTTCAGGTTTCTGGTATAAAACCTGATATGTTAGAAACCCATAGAACCGTGTGGGTACAGACACATAATAACCAAGTGAAATTTCATGTGGTTTCCATTGATTTCCCCATTTTGGGCTAGGAAATAATTAGCCGCCCCTATCTGCGCCATGAGCAAGCTCGGCGTTTTTTCATGCATAACTCCCTTATAATTAGATCAAAGCCTATCACTCAAATATCATTTGTTGACCGTAAACCTAGAATAGCACGACAGAGTTTTAAAAAATAAATCAAACCTTTGTCAAATACTATGAAAATACAAGCACCGGTAAAACAACCGATTGCAATCAATCTAAAAAATTAAGAACTATTAGAAGGACGTCTGCTACGCCTAGATGCCTTTGATGGTGTTTACATTGGAGAACGAATCTTCAAAAGCAACAATGCTATGCATATGCCTACAATACTACAAAGAAGGACGTATAATTTGAGGTACAACCTCAATAACTTATTCCAGTCAATTACTGCGAGTTTCCAGGTACAACTTCCGAGAATGCGACGCCAAATGTTGAAATACTCAGCGTAAGTAATAAGCTGCAACATAGGATCCCAACCATCAGTGATGCTGTGATTGCAAGAAAGCAGTTCCGTCATTCTTCAGAAGCTCAGGAGCAAATAACTATACAAACTGCGCAGCAGCTCAAAGGGGCTATTATTAGACCATCTAAATCTTTATACAGTTCTCCTCTTATAATTATCCCTCAAAAATTGATGCATTAGGGGAGGACAGAGCTAAAACTGCATTTTCAACACCGAAAGGACACTTCGATTATCAACGAATGCCTATGGGCATAAAAAATGCTCCAGCAACATTTCAACGTTTGATGGACACTGTGCTTAAGGGAATGTTGGAAACTGAAGCGTTCATTAACCTTGATGACATAGTAATTTACTCAGAGACACTGGACGAACATAACAAAAAGGCTCGAAGATTGCTTAAACCACTTCCAGAGGCCAATTTAAAACTTAAACCGGAAAAGTGTGACTTTTTATATGCACAGGTTGCCTACTTGGGAAACATCATCGGATGCGAAGGGGATGCAAATCAATTCCTCGTCTTATGTGGGTACTATCGGCCGTTTATAGAAAATTATGCTAAATTGGCTAATGCATTAGCGGCCCTCCTAAAAAATGAATCCAAATTTATCTGGGGACCGAAACAGATAAGATTGACAAGTCGGTAGCCCATTTTTCCAAAATATTTTGCGAGTATCGAACAACGGTACGATATGACCGAGAAATAATGTCTCCCAGTGCTCTATGTGGAACTTAATTTTAGACCGTATCTTTATGGATGTTAGATTATACTAGTGTGTGAACATGAGGTAGTGCATTGGATCACTCATGTTGACCACCCGGACCTAAGACTTATTCTCTGCAGATATCGCCTCAAGGACTACCAATACGTCTATGAGTATGAAACAGGTAATTAAATAGAGGACCTTTTACGCGTAATCAGGGAACCCCATGAGACTTGCATAGATTTGATTAATGCTGAAGGCATGCAATCGCCTGAGTTGAACCCTTCTCCTTCAAATTGCTCTACAGATACGACAGATTTTACGAGACACCAAACGTACATCACTTCCAGTAACCCGACCAGGGCGAGGAATGTGCTTCACTACAGAAACAGTGCAAGCCTGCGATTAGGAAGCCTATTCTGAAAAAAAGAATAGTGAACCGATCCTTAGATCAAATGATTAAACTAAGCAAACAGCCAGCTACTCAACGCCGACGGCTTCTGACCGGTATTTCAGAAACCAAAGAATCCGAGAGTAATTATAAACCACCGACACATTATAAAAAGCCAAACTTGGACCAGAGTAGTATTGCCAGCCGAATCCGTCTGCAAGGTCATTGACGGGAAAAACCTGTGAAGCCTACATCTGTTGGTGACAACTCAAACTCCGACGATGCGTCCTCAGAAAACAGCGATGATTCCGATCCACCAGTCTATCAAAAGGACCATATTTTGCTTCCCTGTGTAGAATTCATTTTGGTGCCTCGAGTTGAAAAAGCTGTAACTAAAAGTGCACCATCCTACCTCCATAAACCTTGGCTTCCTAATCTATGCACTAAGACAACAGATAAATACATAACTGGTGCATCCGAATATAACGGCAAAGGAGAACCAGAAGGAAAGATGGAACTTTGGTTTGGCCAGGACCATCCTTGGAATGTATCAAAACCGGCGAAGGATCGCTAAACTGAAAACTCGGCTAAAATACAAGCCGCAACCGCTGCTGTCCAAAAAGCACTCGAAAATGTTACAACAAAACTGAGCATCTGCACCAACTCAAAGTTTATCATAGACAGTTACACCAAGTGCACGTGAAACGGGCACTGCTCCAAAGAGTAATGAAAAGAAATGGACAAAAAGACCCCTCGAGAATATCGCTAATGTCAGCCCAGACTGTACAAGTAGTGAAGACACTATTAATGAATGATAAAAATGTATGATAAAAAATGATGATGAATCATTGCAATGAATGATAAAAAACCTGAGGACAATTCTCACACATCCACACTGGGAGACACCATACAAAAGTCCATAGCTGAGGTTTATTAATCCAGGACTAACCATCAATCACACTTTTAGGATCAGGAAGGCTAGGATCAACCAAATTATCCTTACACAGTCCAGTTTAAAAAAGAAGCTATATCCGAAGGCGAGTATGGTCAAGAGCTGTTACTCCATCAGAAAAATATGGATCCTAGCACTGAACTGGATGACCCACGGATAGATATCCGCAAGAATCAAGAGTTTCTGAGTTTGCCCCAATAGCAGTTACGTTAGACTCACTTTGTGATATTGGTCTTGTCACAATATCCCCGTCACGTATATGCTCCGGAGAATCCAGTTCAATTAGTGGTCTTGTTACTTCATTTTTAGTAAAAAACTCATTACTTTCAGGATTAGGTGATCCCTAGTCGGTTTCTCCTCTTCTTAATAATTCTGTAAAAGGATTGCTTTCATATACAAAACTCACCATATTTTAGCACAACGATCTAAATATTGATCAAATATCTAAATTTGCCAAGTGTTATAGAAATTATTATGATATTCTTTGTCAATCATTTCATTACTTTGTCCCTGAGCGTTTTACCACACACATTGTGCAGGCCTTGCATGAGAACCACCTTAATTTTACTCTTATCCATTTATTATTACGTCCAGGTTTCGCGACCGTACATCACAGATGAGGGCGTGTACCGAATTTTGCATTGCGATTTTAGGTTCTCCAGTTATTTAAAAGGACTCATGGAATTTAGAAACATTTTAAAGATTTTTCGCTATTTCAAACACATCATGAAAAATATATAAGCATTTCAAAAAAAAACTTATATAACGTAATCCGATTCAATTATGCTTGAGTGTGTTAGTGATTTTAGGGTCTTTGAATTCACATCTAGAGTTGATTTTAAAAATTAAAACCTTACTATAATACATTTTATTTAGATCCAAATATTTTTAATACTTGATGACACGCAATGTTTTTTTTTCCTAACTGTGAAGGGGATTCAATAACACAGCCACACAAAAATAGGGTGCGGATCTGGTAACAAGACACACGTATTCCTATGGAATTTGGGAACGCTGAATTCAAATTCGGTATCAAAAATCACCCACCACGTCATGGTTGAGCCATAATCTGAAAAAATGACGAAAAATCATGCACTGAGGCAAATAAATTTCAAAATAATGCCAGTGATGCAAATTTTTACTTCAAAAACATTGCCTGATATCAACTTATTTAACATAACTTTACCCAACAGAACCTGACCTCACCTAACCTGAATTAACAGAAATTTATTGAACTACACGCAAAGCTCTGGAAGCATATTTTCTCAGTAGTAACCTAACCTAACCTGACGAAACAAAATTAAACTGATTGTGTTGTCCCGTTGTGTTTGCGGTACTGTTTGAATCAGCTTGGTCTTAACCTGCAAAGAGGTCACACCTACCCTAACCTAAAAAAACGTGACCTAACCTAACCTAACCTAACTTAACTTCACGTAACACAATTAAACTCATTGTGTTGTCCCGTTGTGTTTGCGGTACCGTTTCATTCAGCTTCGGCTTAAACTACATAGAGGTTTAACCTATCCCAACCTAACAAAACCTGACCTAACCTAACCTAGCCGAATGAAATTCAACCACACGTGTAGCTGTGTAAGCGTACGGTTCTCAGTCTTAAATGTGTGCTATATTTAATAAGTTAACTCGATCTTAACCTACAAATGAATCTAACTTAACAGAACCTAACGAAATTTTGCTTAAACAACACAACTTAACTTAAGTGTTCCCGTTGTAACACAATAAAATTCATTTTATTGTGCTACAGGTGGTTAAAAATTTAGACGCACATTACTCATTTGAAGAAACTTAGAACTACAAGTAGAATTGACCCTATTGCAATTAACCTGACAATGTTTGTCTATTTTCTGCCTGCTATAACGTGTCCTTTTTTCTTGGAAGGAACGATGCAAAGGGTTACGCTTACGTTTAAGACCTACATTCGTTTCTCTTTTCAACATCCAGCAAAAATCAGCTATCATGACCTCGTCCCATCTACCCTGATATCGTTGTTCCATCACTTTTATGACTTGATGAAAACGTTCCCCTTGTTCTTCGCTGAAATCACCAACATTTTCTGGAAACTTATCCAGATGGGAATTTAGAAAGTTAAGTTTAAATTAATCAAGCAGCCTAACTTTTTATAGTTTCTTATCATTTTCGCAATTATTCGAATCTGTGGTCCATCAAAGACTCCTTCTTTCAATTTAGCGTCTCAAACATTAGGGAATTTAAGGGATATATACTTATAGCATTGTCAATCTTTGTCTAACGCCTTGACAAATTGCTTCATGAGACTAAGCTTTATGTCCCCTGCTCAATATCGCTTGAATTTGATGCATAGGGGTACATGAATGAAAAAACATTTCGGACTTGTTAAGTGAAAGAAATTATATAAACAAATGTCTATCACGGCATTTATGAGCAAAAAGAATTGTTTTCTCTTCTTATTCTGTTATTTGTTAATAAGTCTTTTAAAGAGATTATGTACAGAAACTTAATTATCGAAATTTACTGGCAAACAATGTCGTTCTTTTGCGAATTGTCTTCAAAAAATAATTAGCCATGTTATTTCGTTTTGACGTAAGTTTGTAATTAATCATCAGAAACTGAGAGTTATCTTATTTTCATATTTACAGAGCTACTATAGTCCATTGCTAGCAATATTACAAATCTTTTTTGTTTTTAAATCGAAAATGGATTTGTTTTTCGAAAATTTAAAAACCTGAAACACATTTTTTTTAAATAGTTTTTCAAAGCTATATCTTCTTCTGAAGAATTCAAAAAAGTAAATCATAATATCATTAAAATTACCATTCATGGAAGTACAAAGAAAAAAGGATTTTCAATTTGTAGTTTCCTCACTTTTTTGAATTTTTAAACAATTATTATTTCATATTTTTCTTCAAATCCCTCTGAAAACGGATACTAATACGTTAATCAAAATTCCTAACAGTAGATGTAATTTTTCTCTAATGATATGTTTCATTTTTCTCTGAAAGTTTCTTATTTTCCTGGTATGGAACTGTCAGAATGAGAAGTTAAATTCATGTTTCCTACGCCTTTGGCTGTTTTTCGGTTCCCCAAATTCCGGTAATCAGGTAGCTGGAGAACATGCCGAATTGTGACCCCGACTGAAAGTAACACCAATGACTTCCTTTATGCTCACAGGAGAAAAAAAACTTCGAAAAAGAATTGCTAATGGCAAATTATTTAATAATTTTGAAACTTTAATTCGTTGTCATCGTATTGGATTTTACCATGAACAGAGAATTTTTTCTCAATAAAATTATCTTTGCAGTGAAGTTAGAAACGTTCTTAGCCGATTTTTGGAAGAAGCGATAAAATTTATTAGATATTTATGAATGTGGATAACATTGTTAAGGAGTGCACAATTAAAAGGAATAATATTTAAAAAATCAAACTTTTTTCTTGACAACAACCAAAATAATGTATTTTTGAATAACATTTGTTTGCTAAAATAGATATTAAAAGAATATAATTTTTACGTTTAGGAAATAATTTTTTTGACATTTTCATTCAATCGGAAGAGAGAAAATCTCGGTCCTTATTTAACTAAGTTTAAGGAACCGCAATTAGATCATAGGAATTATTTAACAGAAATAAAATTTATGGATATGTGTTTTAAAAGGCTAAGCATTATTATGACAGATAGTGAACAATTTGCACAAAGTAGAATTAATGTTAGTTAATGTTAGTAGCTGCCTACCTTTGTAGCAAAATATAACAAAATCCTAATTTTTTTTGAAAATTTCCCCTTCCTTTTTTTAGAAGTGGTTAACTTTTTTGTATGACAATTTTTTTCTTTCAATTTAGCAACCAATAATATACACAACATTCTGAAAAATCTTAGATGAGCGGACGAATTACTATTTCCGGAAACTCCAAAAACGTTATATAGATACAGATATATTATTATATTATTTTATTTACCAGTAGAATTAACGATAATCGCAAATAATAGCACTCGAACAGAAAAAATCGCCATTTTTTTAACTGAGTAAAAACTGTTTCATTACACAATGTAATATATACTATTGTTCTTATCTTATCAGTCATCTACATTTTGAGCGTGTCTCGTGAGGCATTTGTATTTTACGAATAAGCCCAAGGAACAAATTAATACTGTCGACATTATCACATAGGTGTTTACCTATGTATTTTTCTGTTTAAAATATAAAAAATTAATAATGTCATTTAAAAATATTAAATTTCAAATTAATTTTGTTTAAAATTCTTTCGAATAAAAATAATTTAAAATATAAAATGTTTGAATTCTAAATTTTTAATGTTGAGTATTGAATTTTTTTCTTAATCGAAACAGGGCATTTTTTACTTTCAATAATTGTATTGTTTTGTGATAGAGGAGATATTCCTTGTTACTTTATTTTTGTTAATTTTAAAAGTGAATATTTATATCCTATATATTTTGATTTTCACTCAAATTAGAAGCGAACAAGGTTTTTTCTTCTCAACGTTTGTTTTATGGTATAAGGAAATAATTTGTAATTATTTATCTTTTTCTGAAGAAGAAAGGGAAAACTTTCAACATTTTTATTTAATTCAAAGGATTGAGATTTTCCTATTAAATGTAAGAAATTTAACATTTTCTATCCATTCGGATGTCATAATATTTTGGTATTTTTTTTCTAAAACGGAGAAGAACATTTTTCTTTAGAATTTATTTTTTAACAAACAAAATTATTTAAGTTTAATTTCAAAGATGAGTCGTCTTCCATAACCTTCCTAGTTTATCAAATTATAAAATCAGAATTATTAAAAATATTATGTGCGGAAAAAGACGTTCTTAGCAAATTAGTATAGAGCTTACAATTTTTAACCGACATAACAATTTTTCAATGAAAGTGAACGAAATTTAAAAAAGATTTACCTAAGCAAATCAACGACAACATCATAACTTCGGTTAGTACACACTGTAGAAATAATAACCAGCACATTACAACATTAAAAAAGGATTCTATTTTTATATTACAAACTAATGAGTAAAGTTGTTACTTAAAGGCAAATAATATTCAGTAAACTGATGCAATTAAACGCTATAGATTTTTAATTTGTACCCGTAACAATACTATATTGTAGTTTTAAATTTAAAAGAAAATTGAATTATTAGGTTAGAGCTTTGCTTTTTACCCAGCTACTTAGAAAATTTGGTGTCATTAGGTTTTGTAAATATAATAGAGTTTCATTTATTTCTTCTTTTGTCAATTCGGTAAACAGGTCCCTTTACACCTTCATTTTCACTCCAATTCTTACGTAATTATCTTGGTTACGTAACTACATTCCAGCAAGAATATTAGTATTGTCCAATATTGCTAAGACGTCGTTAACAAATGTTGGTAAAATAATTTGTTCGTTCTTTGGATTAGGCTCATAGGAACGGCTTTTATTTTGTTTTACTGCAATTGACGTACCTGCAGGGAAGGTCTATCTTTAAAGTAAAAATACCCGGTGATGATTGGAGCGGGAAACAAGCCGTATATTGATGCTTATGCCCAGGAAGTATGGTGATTGGAACCGAGGACCTGGCAGGCTTTGAAAAAGTGCAGTCTGTAGAATAAGCTCTGGAAGGAGGTAGCTAAACAGGATAACGACTGGCGGAAAAAGACCTAGACCTAAGCTTCCTTGCTGGTGAAGTAAATCTGACCAACAAGAAAAAAACTCTGCAACAAGAAATAGAGGATTAAATTTTCCTGAATTCCAGACAAGCAATGCTGAGAAGTATCCGCTTTCTTCTAGATGATGCCACCTCTCACAAGGAAACTATCCCAGGTGTCCCTCACCGATTTTGATGAAACTGCAATATGTTGTAGTACATCGAAAAATAAGAGACACGTATTTTTTTTTATC
>NC_046659.1:104712754-104738492 GCF_010883055.1 Belonocnema kinseyi
CGATAAAAAAAAATACGTGTCTCTTATTTTTCGATGTATTACAACATATTGCAGTTTCATCAAAATCGGTGAGGGACACCTGGGATAGTTTCCTTGTCAGAGAGGTGTCATTTAGGGCGACACCATGATACCACTTGTATTTTGCTTCACACTATTGTCACTATCTCTCGCACTTCAAAATTCTGAAGAGTACTTTTGCGGCAAACCTGCAAATTGAAAGAATAAGATCACTCCTATCTTTTACGTAGATAATCTTAAGATTTATGCTAAATATCAATGTCATCCCCGAAAACCTTGAGCTCGTCAAAAGAAGCGCTTTACGACACCTCGGCACTGGACTTATCTATACAAATATTGCGAATATATCGATGAATGTGCAAAAAACGGGATGTATAATGTTTACTTTTTGGGCTGAGACCCTTAACTGTCACTGACACATATATAGGAAAAAATAGTCTGGCCCTTTCTGCTTCATGACATATACGGCCATTTATAAAGAAATGTATTTTTGCAGAGATTTATTCGTTATAAGTTATCTGCTTATTTTGTAAGAACGCGAGTAATTTTTCAATCCATTTTAAATATTTAGGTAATAGGTCTTAGGTAACCAACCCTGACTGCCGGTCATCTACAAAACTGCTGAAAGTCAATTTCCAGAGTACCCCCGACACTCTTCCCTACAATATGGCGGACCAACTTAAAATCCGAGCGCTGTGATTTGTTTCGGAGGTCGACACGAACGAAGGGAACGCACTCATTAGTTGACTCGCATTCTATGTACTTTCGCATCCTGGCGTTCTCCGTTGCGCGTCCTATCACCTTTGCTCCGAGTCCCCCGTGAGATACAAGTACCGATACGATCGATGATTTTACAATTGATTCTTATTACTTATATGGCAGTTTGAAAAGCTTGTAAGGATATTTATAAATAGAATTCATGTGATTGGTATTCGAGTTGTAAAAGATCGTCGAATATTTTTAAAGTATGTGTCGTTTTTATTTCTGGCGAAGGTCTTGGCGGGACATTATGTTCCAAGAATAAAAGGGCTACGCCAAAGCTATCACCTGCCTCTAAGTGGTCTCTGGGAACGTATGTGTATAATGAGTGAAACGTTAATATAGATTTCACAATTCAGTTGATTATTGATCCGGAGAATGTTCCGTATTTCGTTCAAAAAAGAATTGAATACTTCATTCAAGTCAAGTCTTAAGAATTGTTGAGCGATAGGATATAGCAGTGTCTTTTCTCCTACACCTCCAGTGGAATCGAAAGCCAACGAAGAATACCAAAAAGGACTAAAATATCTGAAACACCTGCAATTTTTGAATGATACTGCAGAAAAAAGCGTCAAATTAATTACTGAACACCCTCTAGAAATTAAGAGGAAGGAATAACAGAAGCAGTATTTATTGCAAATTGTCAGGGACTGTCGCCTTAGATTTCCAGATGCTAAGAAGATAGCACTGGCGATAAGGGAATAAACATTAACGCTCACTATCTACCAAGTGTTGCCAGACGTGCGGAAATTATCGTACATTTAAGTTCTCTTCTATAATACGATTAATCTCTAATAAACTTTTTGGGTTGTGGAGTTTTAAGGTATTAGGTTTTATGGAATTACGTGGACGTGTAGTTACGAAATTTAGTTCCACATGATGATTATGAAGTGGTGTACGTATGGAATTACAAAGCAAAAACTCTCCGAGATTTTCCAATTTGCGTTTAGAAGTTTTTTAAAATGTTTTTTTGGTTTGCAGTTTGTTACGATTCAAAATTTTTGAGCTCTGAGCTTTTAAATTTTGAGGCTATGGATTTTAGGGTTAAAGG
Source organism: Belonocnema kinseyi (assembly GCF_010883055.1). Classification (NCBI taxonomy): domain Eukaryota; kingdom Metazoa; phylum Arthropoda; class Insecta; order Hymenoptera; family Cynipidae; genus Belonocnema; species Belonocnema kinseyi. The sequence continues at coordinate 104,714,583 of NC_046659.1, forward strand.
TTATCGATCTCAAGGTTATATGGCTTAAGGGGTGATATTGTTTGGTTTTAAAGATTTAAGCTGTTTTTTTAATTTGAAAAAAACGCTGACGTGATGAGGCAAAACCTGTTTCGCATTGGGTTTCAACGACCCAAAAAACAGATAATCTACTTGGTCTGGCTTGAGGAAACCTCTACTCATTTTTATTGTATTTCTGTGTTATCATTCACTGCACAAAGATCTAATCAGGTGTAACAGGCGACGGTGTTGTAGAATTATTGTTAGTAGTTTTAATATAAATGCTAATTTGGTCTAAAAATCCCGATTCCATTTTTTCCAGTAATGTTTAACTTTTCTTGATAAAATTGTTTGCCTTTTAATTTAGCAACTAATAATATTGATGAAATTTTGTATATGGTACATTTTCGAAGCTTACAAATATTGCGGATATGTTCCTGTTAGTGCAAAATTATGTAGTTGAAGGTTTATCCAAATTTTTTATAAAAAAAGTAATTTTTTAAGATTTCAATGAAAGTTCAAAAGATTTAAATGGGATTTCAGATTTCAAAAGAATTCAAAAGATTGGAAATGATTTCCAGGGATTTCAGCGTACATATTTCCACAGTTTTAAATTAGGATCGTATCCAGATCACAGGAGACAAATCTTTATTTTCGAAAACTTCAAAAACGTTATGTAGTTATAGATATATTATTATATTAATTTATTTGCCAATAGAATTAGGGATAATAGCCATTGGTTTTTTGGCCTTATCTCATGAGTATCTATGACTCGAGCTTGTCGTTGTGGGATGTGTGTATTACACGAATCAGTCCAAGAAACAAATAATTGTTATGGATATCATAAAGTAGGCCTTTAAGAAGTTTAAAATATGGAAAAATTCAAATAATATATAAAATTATTAAATCTTCAATACAGTCCAAGTCTGATAACATGCTATCCGATAAGTGTACATTTCCCTCACAACGGCGCGGCATCTCCCGTACGACACGCACACTAATTATGGTTCTCCTACTACGTGTGCTATTTTGCTCATGATTTGCGGCCATGATTTGCGCACGCGCGCAACTAATATCGTGCTACTGGATGGAGCATCCGTCAAGTCCACAATTCCTGGAATTGTTCGCCCATACAACCCGAAAGTTGGAAACTTATCCAACTTAGACTGTAAATTTAGTTTTGAATTCTATTAAATTTAAATAGTTTAAAATAAATAATTTTTGAATGTTAAATTATGAGTTTTTAACTATTGCTGAATTGAAACACGACATTTTTTTCTTTGATTAATTTTATGGTGCTAAAAGGGATGCAATTTTGATTTTACGTTATTTTTCATAATTGCAGAAGGGATCTTTCTCGGAAAAAGAAAGGGAAAAATTCTAACATTTTTATGTAATAAAAAGGAATTAAATTTTGGTATTTAATTCATTTCTGCATTATAAGGCACAATATTTTATTTTTAACGTTTTGATTATTTTTTGTGTTGAGTTTATAATGCACGCTGTTAAAATTTTTTTGAATTTTATCCATTTGGATGTCTGAACATTTTGGTATTTCAGTTTGTTTTGTATCGGAGCAAGAAATTTTCGTTTCAAATTAATTTTTTTTAATGAATAGGAACGTTTTGTGTATCTAACATTTTATTAAATGAGAACAAGAAAGGTTTAGTTGATAATTTTTTTCTTCGAAATTGGAAGAAAGAATTGTTTATTTTGAACATATTGGTTATTCTGATTTCGAGGATGATTTGCTTTGAACATTTTGATAAATATTTTAATTTAGTCAAAGGGTATGACATTCTTTATTTTATAAATTTTTTTCACATGAAAAGAATTTATAAATTCTAATTATATCTGAAGCCAAAAAAGCAGTTGTTTATTTTTGTCATTTTGAATAAATTGAATGATATTTCATTTTTTGATGACTTAACATTTTCGGAAATAAAAATAAGTTTTCAAACCTTTTTGAATTCAAAGATCAGTTTCATCAAAAATAATTAAATTCCAAAAAACTATTATATTGCAATGGTTCAATTTCAAGCACAAATCGAGTATCTTAACCTTCCCAGGTTATTATATCAGAAAATTATAATAATTTCAAACATTGCGTGGGCAAAAAAATTGTTCTTTTACAGTGTAGTTTCACACTTAACAAAAGCTTGAATTTTCAGTTTACAACTTTGCTTTTTTCCCGGGTAATTCGAAAATTTCTTCTGATTAAGTTTTGTGGACCTACTCTAACTTCATCTAATTCTTCTTTGATCATTTCGGTAACAATGCCGCTTTCCATGTTTATTTTAACCCGAGTTTTGTTTCTATTATTTAAATACATTCCAGCAAGAACATTAGTACTCTCCAATATTGCAAACACGTCATCATTGAATGTTGATAAAACAATTTGTTCTTCAGTTGGCACCTGCTCATAGATATGAGTTACACTTGCTCTCACTTTAATTTCTGTATCGGCAGGGAAAGTGTATCTCCGAAATACAAATGTGCGGTTACCATTCCTACGGGGAATAAGCCGAATAAATTCAAGATCTTCAAGTCCATATCCATATTGGTTATTACAAGGAAGTCTGCTAATTGGAACCGAAAACCTGCCAGTTCTTGAAGAAGAAGTGCTGCCTGAAGAATAGGGTCTGGGAGGAGGCATCCAGGCAGGATAACGATCGGCATAATGGGACCCGGACGTGGGCCTCGTAGGTGGTAAAGAAGACCTGCCCATAGAAGGCAAAGACTGGAAACTTGACTCTACAACAAGAAACATGGAATTACATTTTCCTAAATTCTAATCAAGTAATAATGGAATTATAATAACGCACGGACACAAATTTATTCGCGACTATGCCGCTCCGAGATCAGATTGTTTCAAGGCCTCCTGGTAACAGAAGTTTCCTTCAACCCGCCAGCATCTGACCCACAATTGCACCTCATATCTACGTTTGAAAGAGCTAAATCCAAAGTGGCTGGTGTAAGGACGCACAGTAATCCTATCGACGGTGGACAATTTAGCTGAACCGAAGAATGATAGGCAAATCATTTTTCGGCACACATTGTATAAGATATTCACAGTGATTTTAAATGATAGCATTGTTTAGACCATCGGACCCCTGTGGGAAAAAAACATTCAGAAAAACTCATTTAAAAGGTTCATCCGCATATCGTAGTTAAAAGGTTCATCCGCATATCGTAATGTGCATGGCAAGATGGATGTCGCTTTGGAAAACCAGATTTACTATCACATCTGGAAAACATCGTGTGAGAACTGACAACGCCACCTTTCATAGAGGTGTCCTTTAATGCAACAGCACCCCACTGATGAAAAATCACAAATGAGCGGCACTGGGCCGACACACAGTGCGGCGAGTTAGAAAATTGGAGTTCAAAATGATCCAGAACCCAGAATTATCATCCGATTTCATCTTTTGTTTAAATGAAAGCTAATTAAATTCTGAAGAGGTCTGTACAGGGCAATTTAGCTAAAAGGGCCCTGTTTGTTTTCTTATTCAAGTTGCAAAATGCCAAAAAACCATAATTTTTCATATTTGAGCTGTCTGTTCTGTAGCATTCATTGATTTTACTTCAAAAAGATGAAAAACTGATAGATTTACAATCGATTAACAAATTCTAATAACTTACATGAAGTTCGTGCAATCTGTCCAATTATTATGAACAAATTTATGAAAAAAATCGATTATTGCTGTACCTTAAAGCCTGTAAGTTCTTGGCATCACGTTTTTCCCCGCAAAATCGAGTGATTGTTATAAGCAAATTGCATAACAAAATTTAATAAATAAGCGCCTCTGTATATATAAAATGAATTTTTCACGCGCAATCATCAGGTTTGCCTGTGCAGAATTTTTCATTTTATCCCTAATTTAATATTCTGATCAGGGAAACTGACCTTTGACAATATTTTTCATTTTTATTAACAATTCTGATCAACAATTGCATCATGATTGGTATGAAGAATCATGATCAATCAATTCTTAAAATAATTCTTTCGTATAGAGGAAATCTGTTTTTTGGGTTTAATAGTTAATGGTACCTTGAAATAAAGAACCGAATCGTAAAACGTCTAGACTCAACATCTTTTTCGAATATTATAAGCAATAAGGATGGACGAAATCATGAAGCTTAACCATTTTTGGACGAAAAATTTTGGTATTCAACAGCGTTGCACATTCTTGTCTCAATCATCTGCAATTAGCAGATCATGAACTTGTGCATACATAGGACGATGGAGCCTCTCCTTAAGGGTTCTGAAATTGTTTTTATAAGGATCAGGCATGATCAACAACTTGTGACACAAAAATTCATTGCTTGCAATCCGAATGATTTTACGGGTATTGAACTCCCTTACCCTCTTGAAAATCTTGTTGTTAGCCTCTTGGAACTATTCTTTCAATTGGCCAATAGGCAATTGGACATTTTCAATGTCCTTAGCGCCATGTATGAGGATCTTGTGAACTCTCACAGGCATATAGAACCAACTATATAAGCTGACGTAAAGTTTTGCAGACTATTAGCTATATTCTCCGAATTTGATAATGTCTATTCTCTTTCCTGATGCCATAGCTTGTCAAATTACGCCGAGTTTCTCGATTAATACTTTGTCAACCCCGGTAATACTCGTAGTTAATTCGGGATCTTCAAAGAATCGTCAAGCAATATTTCCATTATTAGATGTTCCAGTCTCATGTTATGGAACATCAACGATCAGGAAAATTTTCTTCCAAAATTCTTTTTAAATTCTCTTCTCGCATCGCTTATTTTCTGTTTTTCATTGTCTAACTTCGCTGCCCATTTGCAGAATTCTATGCAAAACGAAATGTGAAGGATACATTCCATGAAGCATATCCAAGCATGTAGTATGGAGAGACAAAAAGAGAAGTTTTTGATCTTCACAAAGAAGAGTTTGATTTTTTCCAAATTGTTTATCTTGAAGGGCTTTGCGGAGGATACATAACATGACGTTAATGATGGTGTTTCAGTAAGCGCTTGGCAAACCTTTCCGTCAATCATGGGCATCATCGATTATTGACTACATTGACTACATCGATTTCTCCTTGAATCTGCTTTGCCTCAGAGATGGTAGTCTCCTTTATTTCCTTTACGTAGCCGAATCGCATGATTGTACAAAATCTTGATAACACAGGATGTGCATTTTTCCAAATCGCCAAACATCTACCAGTTCCTCTGTCTATCATCTCCAATTCAAGGGGTACCATCGAAAAAATGAAGATAATTGCATCAGATTTGCTAAGATCAGTGAAAGACTGGTTGTATGCATTATGCCCAGATGTCTAGTATCATGTAAAGTGGGTGGATGTCAGCATTTTTAGCTTTCGCTTGCATACGAATAACTTCATCCTGGTTTTCACTCAATTTTGCGTCCTTAATCAGTGATAATGCCTCATCATCAGTGTAGAGTGTAACTCCTCCTACTTCTGAATATGCTAGTTCGTTAGACAATTCATCGTGTTCAGCATCATCATTTGACAAAAGTTTACTCATGTCATTAGCGATTTTAGTTTTACCAGAAGATCGCAAAATACTCAGGAATGCACTCTATATTTCAGAGTCAGAATAATATTCCCGAACTTTGAGCAGTTTTCGTCTCTTAGTTTATTTTAAGCTGTTTTCCAAATCATCTTAAGGTCCTCTCCCGGGACAAACTCCAACGAATTGAACAGAGAAATTTAAAAGCAGCCATTCCGCATTCCTAACCCTAAATGTTGTTATGTTATTAAAAGCTTTTTTCCCCTGTTGTTTAAATGTGGGCATGAAATAATATAACTTATCTTCGGTTGCTTTCAGACATTCGTCTTTTATAGCGTACTTGGCTTTAATATAGCTCAGAAGTTTTTCTCTATCTTTGTCGCAGCTTGTGATCAGAGATATACGTGCTTGAACTTTTCAATGTCCTTCCAAAAAAACAGCGTGTTTTTTTGGAAGGACATTAAAAAGTACACGCACGTATCCATTGGATTTATGTGTTTCCGCTTTCATTTTTTTTCGACTCTTGAGTCGTAGGAGTTTCATTTTTTATGATATAATCAACATTTCATCAAGAAAGAAATTTTTCCTATTTGCAAGCGTCTATTAAATGCATTTTTGATCAAGATTGTTAATAAAAGTGAAAAATATTGTCAAACGTCAGTTGCTTCCATCAGAATATTAAATTAGGGATAAAATAAACAATTCTGAAAAAAATGGATTTTTTCATCAAATAGTGAACATATAATGCATTTGTTAATCATTATTGTTTATAATTATGAGAAATATTTTGATTGTTCATTTCTGTCATGGGATTTTCATTTTTCAAGGCAGACCTAATGATTGCACAGAAAAATGAATTTTATGTATACAGAGGCGCTTATTTATTAATTTTTTTATGGAACTTGTTGATAAGAATCACTCGATTTCGCGGGCAAAAACGTGATGAAAAGAACATTCAGGCTACAATGTTTAACAGATTTAACAGATTGCCAGACGGGCATATTCATTTACAGCACCTGGCCGCAACCAAGCCGACTTCCTTTTTAGATTTTTCTGTAAATTATTAACACTTTTGTTTAATTTATGAAATTTCTCAATATACATATTCATAATTACAACTTATATACTAATATACTACTTTGAAGCTAACTTCAAAAAATTGTCTGTTTTGACGTATCTCATTCCATTTACGAGATACGTTGTATCAATTCCAATTTCAAACATCCAAAAAGAAGTTAGATATCTGAACTAATCGAAAACCGTAGATTCTGCATTTCTAACCTTCTCGTAGATAAATTCAAAATTTTATAAATTTTGATTTTTAATCCCTTTCAGCTGGTCTACTTGGTAGCCTAGTCTTATTGGCATAGGCACACCGACTTTCTCTAACACTATAGTATACTCTACTAACACACATTTTCAAAGATCTCACAGACTATATTTATTGGGTGAAAATAGCCTTTTAAAAATGCAAATGGACACTTGAAAATTAAATATTACAATATTGCCACTATATCTTGCACTGCGCCATTTTAAGAGTACTTTTGCTGCAAACCTGAAAGTCGGAAGCATCAGTGTACTCATGTATTTTATTATTGTGTTTTCATATGATGATCCTAAAATTTATGCTGAAAATACTATGAAGAGATTGGAATGATCTTTGGGTTAGAAGAGTGTGTCAAGGTTTGTTTGTAGCGCGGAAAACTTAACGGCATCCCCGAAGCCCCCTAGCTAGTCGACAGAAGCGCATTACGACACTTTGCCGCTGGACAAACCTACACAAAGATTGCGAATAAACCGAAGAGAAAAATGTATACCTAAACTGATGTCAAGATTTGGAAAGACCAAATCAAACCATTCTTCGACCGACAATGCAATAATTAATTGTAGAAAAATTATTTCGTCTGTCTTACGGCCACGGCAAAATAAAAACAAATTAGAGCTATCAATTGAACTCTATTTATTTTTAGAACAAATTAAAACTTTGACGACGTTTCGGCATCACTGCGGGCCTTTTTCAGAGTATCTAAATAATAATTTTAATAAGCTAATATGCTTAAAACGATTTTTAAGTTCAAGTTCATAAGTGAATTTCAAGCTCTCTTCTATACTGTTAAACACGTTTACAAGAAGGTCAATTTTATCGGAAGGAACAATTGCTAGGATATTGTCAACAAATCTTTTATACAAGATGGGTGTGAAATCTAATAAATCGAGATATTTTTTAAATATTTTTCACTCATTAATAATAACTTTTTTAAATTATGTATATTTATTTTTATGGTGTATTAGCTTATTATAATTATTATTTAAATACTCTGAAACAGGCACGTAGTGATGCCGAAACGTCGTCAAAGTTTTAAATTGTTCTAAAAATAAAATAAGTTGAATTGATAGCTCTAATTTTTTTATACCTAAACTGATGCATCTCCAAGCAATCAAATGAATTTATAAGAGCTACAATTTTTCAACCAAAAGAAAAACGAATTTGCAACAAAATATTTACATGTTTCAATTTTCAACCAAAAAATGCATTTTCAAGCAAGAATCTTAATTGTCCTACAAAACATAAATAACTTACATTTAACTTAGAAAGACAAATTTTCACTAAAAAGCAAACAGTTATATTTGAAAAATCAATTTTTAATAAGAAAAAACAAAATTTTACAAATGTAGCTCAAGTTTTAACCCAACAATTTCCAACGGACGTCACGAACCTTTTAGTCGGAAAACAAAAATTTCCTAAGCTAATTAGCATTTCATCCCTGTAGTTCAATTTCTAATAAAAAAAAATAAATTTTTGACGAAAAGTAAAATAGTTGGATTTTCAGTCGAAAATCAATTTTTAAATGAAGAAAAGAATTTTCGGTTAAAATTTCTTTTACGTTTCAAACCAAATACATGAATTTTAAACTTACGATGTGGTCTTCGTAGGAATTGATGATCCTGGTTAGTATGTTGTGCAGAAGTTGAAGGCATAGACGTATGGTGTCTAAAATCCCCTCCATGTAAATGTATCGGAGAATCCAATTCATTTAGAAGTCTTGTTGCTTCATGTGCAGTAAAATACTCAATACTTTCAGGAGTTGGTGGGCCTGAGTCGTTTCCTGGTCATCTAGATGATCCTGTAAAAAGACTTCTCTTATATACAAAACTTATCATATCTTATTCAAAAGATCCAGGTGTTGATCGACGATCTACATTCGCAAATATTACAAAAACTATTGTAATTTTCTTTTAAAATCCTCCCATGACTTTGTCCATTAGCGTTTTAACGCAAACATTTAATTCTAAAAGACGAGTGTTTTATAGACTACAGTTCTCAATTTGATCAATTTGAAAATATAAGTTGATAAAAAAAAAAATTACAAAACAATATAAATCATTTTTAACATACAATGATAAATTAGACAATTCCTATTTTGTATTACAAATGGTAGTTTTTCTAACTAAAAAAGGTGAAGAAAAAGTTATGCCCCAACCTACACCTTTTGCTGCATGATGATTTATTTTACAAAAATGTTTAGAAATATTTTATTGAAAATTTAAGACCAAAGTTTTTTTCTATTCATACATCAATTTTGTTTTATATCAATGAAAGAAGTTCTTCTGTATAAAACAGACGTTTAAAATATGATAAATGAGCATAACTTTCTTACTTTTCAATATAGTGTATTCATATTATAGGTTAATCGATTTAATTTGAATCAACACATCTTTTATATGTTAGACGCTACTTTCAATTATGTGATTGAGAAAATTTGTACTATAAAATTAAATGTTATAGTTTTCATACTACAAATTAATTGTTTTCTACTGTATTTAATTGTAAACGGCTCCTTTTCTTTTCGCGTATATTCATCGGTAAATGTGATGTCTGACTAGATGTAAATAGGTTGTTAAAACTTCGTTTTTGTGGTCGGTTTTTAAACCAGTATTCTGATATTCAAATTCGCTTGGGACGAATTAAGCATTATTTCGAAAATTTAACATTACGAATTGTAATTTTCGATTTTTGATCCCTTTCAGCTGTTCTACTTGCTAGACTTACAATATTGCGACTATATCTTGCACTTCGCCACTTTAAGGTTACTTTTGCTGAAAACCTGAAAATCGGAAGCATCAGTGTACTCATGTATTTTACATGGATGATCTTAAGATTTGTGCTGAAAATACTATCAGGATTTAACAAATGGGATCACATGAACTGCCATCTAATACAGCGCTGCTGAAGGCTGGTGACCTTATCAGCATAAAAACATAAACCCAAGAAGACTCTTTCGATTCTAGTTCTGCCCCCGCCCCCACCTTCCAACCCTCCCTTATTAACTGAAGTTTGGTGGGACTGACATTACAACTACAATCTCCATCATATGACGAATTGCTACTCAACTTTGACATGATTTCGACTCGCAAAATAAGCTCATAGCATAAAGGTGGTGGTCGGATGTATAATATAAACAATGAATAATAGAAACAATAAAATAGCCTCGGAAAGGACTGGAACTTTAATTGGCAAAAGGCATGTACACGATAAATGTGAAGGTCAAGTTTCGGGCGACGAATGATAACTGGGCGTTTGGAATGATAGGGGAGTGAATGATCTCAAGCTAAAAGAATTGCGAGAAACTATGCATGTAAGGAAACTAGATATGTTATGTGTGGCCGAAACAAAGAAAAAGAGATGCAAAAGTAGAGACACAAAAAAGGTGTGTTGAAAGGCGGATTTGAAATATGGTCAGGAGTAGATAGTGAATCACATGGTAGGCAAGGAATAGTTCTGATTTTGAATGAAAGAGCGAAGCAGCATCTCGGAGATCATGATTTCGAATCTCCTAGACTGCTGTGGGCTAGAATGAAAGTAGAAATCAGAAGATTATTTGTCATAGGATACTACGCGCCATTTCATACTGATCCCAGAGAAGTAAAATACGCCTTCTGGTACACTTTGAATGAGACAATATATATTTGCGATTGTGATGAAAGAATAATTCTGCTGGGAGATATGAATGGATGCGTAGGCATGCAGAATCAGGATACAGAAAAAGTATAACGTAATTTTGGGGGTCCAAGAACAAACTATAAATAAGAATAATTAGTTGGCTTATGCTTAGAAAGGGCTTAGAAAGTGCTTTTGTACACCTGGTCAAAAGGCAATAGCCACAGTATAATTGACTTTGTTGTTGCAAATGAAAGACTAAGACAGCTGATGAAACATACAAGGTTCATGAGGGGTTCTGAACATTTTTATAGGGATAGAGATGCCGCTGGGGAGACCAGCTGCCGTTTTACCATCCTCAGAACTGATTAGAAAATTTTCGCAGAGGAAAGATGCCACTGGAGAAACTTGCCGCACTTTTTCCATTTTTAGAAGTCCTTACAAAATTTTCTTGGGGGAAAGATGCCGATAAGGAGACTTGCCGAACTTTTTCCATCTTTGGAACTACATATGAAATTTGTTGGGGTAGAGATGCCACTGGGAAGACATGCCACAGTTTTTGCATCTTTAAAACTACTTAGAAAATTGGTTGAGGGAGAAATGCCGCTGGGGAGCCTCGCCGAAGTTTTGCTATTTTTAGAAGTTCTTACAAAATTTTCTTGGGGGGAGAGATGCCGGTAGAGAGACTAGCCGCACTTTTGCCATTTTTAGAAGTCCTTAAAAAATTTTCTTGGGGAAGAGATGCCGCTGGGGAGACTGCCGCAGTTTTTCCATCTTTAAAACTACTTATAAAATTGGTTGGGGAAGAGATGGCGCTGGGGAGACTTGCCGCTGATGAGAGGTGCCGCGAATTTGACAGTTAATCCTGGGAGACTTGCCGCACTTTTACCAGTTTGATGTGGATTTCAAAATTTTTCCCGAATGGGCGATGCCGCAGGTGTGAAAATCAGTCGAGAGAGACTTGCCACACTTTGCCACTTTGATGTGGACTTGAACATTTTTCCACCGATGAGAAATACCACTAAGGAGACTTCTCACTGGCAGAAGAAGCAGCAGATGTGGCAATTAGTCCCGGGAGGCTTGTCTCAGTTCAGTCATTTCTAATTGGACATTAAACATTTTTTGAAAGGGAGAGATGCCACTGGGAGAATATTTACTATTGAAAGATGCCGGAAAAATGTTAATCCCACAGTGAGAAATTCCGCGAGGGAGAGAAGCCGCTGGGTAGAGAGGCCGCAGTTGTGACATGTCGCAGATGAGGCATGCTGCAGATGTGACATGCCGCAGAGGTGACATGCCACAGATGTGAAATGACGCAGTTGTGACATATCGCAGATGAGATATTCCGCAGATGTGACATACCGCAGATGAGACATTCCGCAGAAGTGACAAGTCGTAGATGTGACATGCCTGAAAGAGCATGGAGTCAATCGATGGCTCCTACAAGCTATGAAAACAATATACATGGGTAGCAAAGCAAGGTTAAGGGTAAATGTTAGTTTGAGTGACTGTTTCGAAATTGCTCAAGGAGTTAGAAAAGAATGCGTTAAGTCTTCATAGTTATTTATATTATTTATGGACAAGTGTTTAAGTATGGCTCTTTTCGAAGAAGAGGGTGTGGATCTCGAAACATTAATGGTAAGTGGTTTAGCGTTCGCACATAATAAGGTTGTTCTGACAGAGTCAATCGAAGACTTGCTAAGAATATTGAATAAACTGGATGCAAGCATAAAGAGCATGGGCCTTAAAAGCAACGCAAATTAAACCAAAACTATAGCGTTCAAGGGAAAGAGTGAGAAAACACAATGCAATATTGTATTAAATAATGAGAGAATTGAACAAGTTGATAGGTTCGTATAAATTCGTAGCTTATTTACTAGGGACGGGAGGATAGATAAGGAGTTAGACAGGTGCATAAGCGAAAGTAAGAAGGTTACTGTTAGAGGAGGGCCCCTCATCAGAAGTAAAAATACTCCAATTTGAATTTTCCAATTCCATCATAATATTTTTAAGCGGAAATTCGAAATTTATTTCAAGTGTCTTCAATGGCCAACGAATTAAATTCTTTCACAGTCACAACGATTTTTTTAAATTCAAAAAATTATCATATACTTACGCGGCTGCTCGGTTTGCATTGGCAGGCCTGTTGAAGCGTCAAAGTATCCTGTCGGTGGTAGTGGTATAGGGTTGACTGTAAAATATAACATAGGAATTTTCATTCACGAATTTTTTTAAGAATCCGAAAATTTGCCGTTTGTACAAACTAAACTAGCTGTAAATTCGAGCTTGAGTATTTCTACGTTTTTCACATTCATGATCACACAGAGCTTTCCTTCAGCAATTGTATTTGCTTTTTTATAGATAGATTATTGGTGATTTTTAAATTATGTAAAAAATAATGTTTTCATTTAGATCAATTGAAAAATAGAAATTTACAGAAAATGCAAAACTACAAAATAATACAAACAATTTTTGAAATGCAATGAAAATTCATTTTTATGTTTGAAACAAATGCTTGAAATATTATAAATCTTCTTATATCAATTCTGAATCACGTTAGAGAAAAAATGTTTACTGTGAAAACCCATTTTTTTCAAATTAAAAAATATTCCTAAAAAAAGTTTAACTAGAGAACACTTTTTTCTTTATTTAAATATTATGCATTGCCATAGCTTCCTTGCGCTTTATTCAAATGTATCATTATAATAGTTCAATAGACTTGCCTCAAATAAACACATCTGTTCTATGCTAAAAAAATGAAATAAATATTTTTAGAAATCCTTTGGCCACATACACAGACATTCGGACAATTGCTTAAACATTATGTAAGGAATTTTTAAATTAAGGGACGTTTGATTAAATTGATTAACCAGATTTCTAAAATTTTGGCATTAAAAAGCTTCCTCTTTGAGGAAGCAAAAGAGAAACATTTTTTAATAATATAGTTTAATTTTCAAACGAAGAGGTTAATTTACAACTACAATGATGCATCTCCAAGCTATAAAATAAATTTGTATCAACTAACATTTTCAAATAAAAAAAAACTTTCCATAAAATATTCTAATTTTCAACAAAAATATGCATTTTTATGCAAGAATCTCTATTTTCGTGTCAAAAATCAATAATTTAATTCAAACTTAAAAAGGCAAATTTTCACTAAAAAAAACAGTTAAATTTAAAAAAAAAAACATTTTTAAAAAGAAAAAACGAACTTAGAGGAATCTAGTTTAATTTTGAAACCAACAATTTCCAACTGAAATCACAAACCTTTTAGCAGGAAAATAAATATTTCATACGACAGTTAGAATTTCATCAAAGTAGTTTAATTTCGAATCAAAAAAAGATAAAATTTCGACGGAAAATGAAATATTTTTATTTTCATTTGAAAAATAATTTTCAAACAGAGAAAAGAATATTCTATCAAAATTGGGTTTAATTTTTAACAAAATACATAAATTTTAAACTCACAGTGTGGTCTTGATACAAGTTGATGATCATGGTTCGTATGATGTGTATGAGTGTGAGGCATAGGCGTATGGTGTCCAATATCCCCCCCATGTAAATGTTCCGGAGAATCCAATTCATTTAGTAGTCTTGTTGCTTCATGTGCAGTAAAAAGCTCGTTACTTTCAGGAGTAGGTGGGACCGAGTCGTTTTCTGGTCTTCTTGATGATTCTGTAAAAGGATTGCTGTCATATACAAAACTCATCAAATTTGATCCCGACGATTTAAATGTTGATCGAAGATCAACATTTGCAAATATTACAAAAATTATTATTATATTTCTTAAGAATCCTCCCATTAATTTTATTCAACGTGGTCCGATTTAAATATTCTTGAGCGTGTTTGTGTTTTTGGGGTTTTTGAATTAAAATCTGCTGTTAGATTTTTTAAATTCAAAAAGGCGTAAATACGAGTATTAACAATCCGATCAACTTCTTAACATTTTTCATCATTCTAGTGCGTCATATTGGATTCGCGGTTGTGAATTTTCTACATTAAACATCAGACCTCGATTTAAAGACCCCTCCCCCCCCCAACCAATCGCAAGCGAGAAAACTTTTGGTCTTATTTTTTTTTTATCTGAGGAGGCAATTTTCGGTTTCGAATTTTATCTGAATTAGAGTAAAGAGATATTGTATCTTTACAATGTTCATTTAGTTGGGGAAATAAAAATTGTTGCTTGTAATTTTTAAAAATTTAAGATATTTAAATTGGTTTAAAATCAAGCTAAAAGTCCTACTTTATCTCTAATAATCAAATGTAAATAATTCCATCAAATAAAATCCAACGACCGAATTTGGACAAAAAAATGAGAAGGCAAATAACCAAATCCCCTTCCTTCCCTTTTTACATTTCTTTCGTTTTCTTTATTATTATTATCATCAAATCTCAGTAATTGAAAATTTATAAATAATATTCAACAGCGTTTCGATACACATACAAAACCCTTATCAAGATAAGAAAAATTACAGCAGGTAGGAACCGCAACGGAATAACGATGCTCTTGTTTTGAAACCTGAGAATCAAGTGGAGTCAAAAGGAAAATCCGCTACAAACACGACAAAACTTTCCGTCATAAGCACATAAAAAAAGAGAAACTAAAATAAAATCAAGATTTATGAAGCCTAATTGTTAAATATAATTAATCATAATTAATTCTGATCGTAAATTTTGCTGTCTCCTCGTCAAATTCATTTTTTGAAGAAACGCAAAAAAATGTGTCACGGCCCGGATTTGACCCGGGAATGCTACTTAGCATGAGTAGAGCGTTAACCAATTACACCATTGAGGCAACAGCATATATTTTTTATTTTCTTCTATATCAACAGCATGATGCATTTAACATTAGAATGAATAAATTAATTACCCTGAACGACAAAATGACATCATTACTTTTAATCCTTAGCCCGTAAACCTGGGTCATTTGTGTCCGGCCGAAAATCAAATGTAGCAGTTATTTTCGGAATTGCGTAGAGAGGTCGCCACTGTTGCTTTGTAAAAGAAGTTATCGACCCCAAGCATTCGCCTTCTGATTCTCGGCGCCACAGTGTCAGTGTAACCATAGTGGCAGAAAAGTCAAATTTTGTTTAGACGAAAAAGACCCACGTATACGGGGACCGTGTTTCAAAAGTGCAAGTAAAATTTTTTTAACTTTCCTTTTAAAACGTTTATCGTGAGCGGAATGCACTAGAAAAACTCCCGGCGCACAAAAATAAATGAAAAATTTTTTTTCAGACTCTTCAGACTCTAACATTTGCTGCGTGAAATGCAAAAGGCCAACATGCGACGATCATCGTACTTCGTGGTGCAAAATGTACTTCTCGTAAAATTTGTATACAAGTTTGAAATTTTTAATTTCGAAATATGTAACCTTTTTTGATAGAAAATCATTATCACACGTGAGAGTTGATTTTTCATTAATAACATTGGCACATTTTGGACAGTTATATATTTTTTACAGCTTCGATTACGACTTTTCAGAAAATTTTTTGGTAATTTTGAGGTCGCGAAATTAGTCATTTTTTTCGCGATAATTACATGCAACATTTTTTCATGAAAGCAACACTCTTCCCCTTTAAAACCCATGTTTCAATTATTTTATATCATTATTCGTCTGGAAGTTATAATTTAAATAAAAAAAGAGAATTTTAACCGTGTTTAATGTTGAAAAAATTAAAGAAAAAGTATTTTTCATAATTTCGATTTTGATTCTTTAAGATTATTTAAAATAGAAGTCTTGAGTACTTTTGTAAATTTTTTTAGATTTTTTACAGTATTCCAAAAACTTTTATAAACATCAGGACAAAAAGGACCCACCTTTACAGGTTAAAGGTACCAAAAAAACGTTTACAGACTAAGGGTTAAGTATACCATATTCGGTCATCTTATTCAAACTAGAATAAGTCACTTCAAATTCACAGGTATAAAGATGTCGACGTGCATCATCCTGTTTATATAGAAGAGACGACAAAATGTATGCTGTGGCCTCGCTGATGTACATTGTTAATGTTTCACTCATGAAAATTGGCGTTCACGGTTCCAATTCGGGCTGTGCCATATTTCTTCTCGTTTCTTCAAAAAAATATTTTGACCAGTAATCAGAAAAATTTAAGATCAGAATTAATTAATTAGTTACCCTGGTTGACAGAATAACATCATGACTTCAAACCTAATAAGATGTGTGTCATATTACGTCTTTAAAATGGCGCAAGATTGGACATTAAAGATTTTTTTATATGAAAGACTCGCACTATCCTAAACTAGGTGTGCTAAAATTAGCCGAAATCCAAACAGTTCAATTTTTTAATGTAAATGGCTATGTCAACTTTTAAATCTCTGGAGCGATCGGGCATTAGTCACGATCTCAAATATAAAAATTGTCTTAGTTTTGCGCAACATTAAGATAATTTATGCTGAGGAGAAATAACAAGATTCATGTTATTTAAAACCAAAAATTTCCACTGCAAAGTTATTGAAATATTTAATGAGATTTCAGAAACCGCAATTACGTCATAGGAATTATTCAACAGAATAAAACCAAAAATTATGGATGTGCGCGTTGAGAGGATAAGCATTATTATGATAGATAGTGAGCGATTCATAACATTTTTTTCCAAATTTAACAAGCAATAATATAGACAATTTTGGGTGAATTTCCAGATCAGAGACAAAACTACAAATAAATGTTGAATTACAGTTAAGATTTGAGATAAATGTTCGAATAACAGCCAAAAAGCTATCTAAGTTTATAAGGCATATAGCATGTTAAATTTTAAGAACCACAAAGTATTAAATAAAATGTCCAGAATTTTATCAATTTTGAAAAAATATATACCCTATTTCTGATCTCTACATAATTAGTCTAATAGTTAGTCTAAAATACAGATCACATTGGACAAATTGTTATTTGCGAAAACTCCAAAGACTTTATATAAATAATTTTATGGATAAATTATTATCTTATTTTATTTACCAACAGAATTAACGATAATCACAAATGATAGCACTAGAACCGAGAGGATCGTCATTTTTTCTTAACAGAGTAAAAACTACTTGATTACATTATATAATATATACTACTGTTCTTATCTCATCAATTATCTACATCTCAAAATTGTCCTTTACGTAATTTTATTTCACAAATCAGTTCAAGGAACAAATAAATCTTGTCGACATCATTATATATATATATATATATATATATATATAGGGTGGACACGCTGGGGCTTACATACATGGTGCACTTGATTGCTACCCGAATTGCACAACAACAGGGAATAAGCCACTGTACAGGGGCATTTTCAAATTTCTCGCCTTTAAAGTTGCATTCGGATCGGCCATTCGGTCAAGTCCGTGCATCTTCGGATCAAGTTTATCATAGCTTCCATGGTTGCGTTCGGAACTTCAAATTGATACAAGTGTCAATAAATATAGGTTATATTATGTAGTAATTACAAATAATAAAAGTGTTTCATTAACAATGAAGTGAGACTTGTGGACTGAGAAGTACAAGTCAATTCTGACCATAACCTCGAAATAATGACAGATGGGTCGGGCATGTTTATTATACTTTCCATTGATTATTCTTTAACAAATAAATGTTTTTTGTTTTTGTATATGTATTACTGACAGTGGAACGGAATGGAATGGAAGCTTCTAATGTGTCCCCTAAGGGTTTACATTTTTCTTACACCTTCTCTATTCCTTTACACACCCTCCACACACTTACTTGGTGGTGGAAGGGGGACCTACAGTTTAAGGTGGGTTCCGAACCACCAAGAGCAACAGCCTTAAGTACTTAGAGAAAACCTTTTTCTCTAGAGGTACCGGTCCCAGGACTCTCCGAAGATGAACAACTCCCTTGCTAGGCAAGCCGAAGGAGTGGGTCCAAAGCCTACGCTTTAGCCCCCACGACCATCGTCCCACTTTATTACTGACAGTGTCGGCAGTAATAATTTAAACAATAATTACTTAATAATAATTTAACAATCATCACTTATTAATAACTTTAATGAGTAACACATTATTTCTAAAATTAATAACTGGTTTCCATTGTTTTTTTTTTTACAGATCGATCATAGATAAATTCACATCAGAAAATGCAAATGGATTTGGTGCATTTCAGCTGGTTCATTTCAATTGCAAACTATCGAACAAGTTCCGGAGGGCTTAGGCTCTAGGCTTCTCCTACTGATTTGCTCCTGCTACCTTTTCTTTCAGACACAAGATCCAGAAGAATATTTTTAGGCTGGGTTGTCCTTTATATAGCCCTTTTTCCAGCTCTCCTTTCTTGATCTTACGTAACGTAGTCGAGGAGGGAGTTGCTGGAGTTTGCGCTATAGAGTTTCTCCTGTGCGATGCTTCCATTTTAGATGGTGATCCCATACCGATCTCTAGATTTTTCTGAGTACTTCCGCTGCCACCGAAACTGATGGTGGCAGCATTTGCAAGCTCTTGCAACACAAACAATTTGAAGGTAGAAAGCCACCTTTTCTTCTCAATTCATTGTGTGATTTTGTGCCGCGTTGTGTTTTGACAGCAGTAAAATTTATTTGTGAGCTACACGGATCTTCAGTTTCAGTTTATTTTATCTTAAAAAATCTAAAGGTAGGGTGTTTTGATTACGTCTCGCCTAGACCTAAACACGCACTAATAAATTAAGATCACTTGTCTCGTTGTAAATAAATGGCGAGTCGTTGCTTGAAAAAAGTCGCGGTAGTCCTAAACAGACCGCCAATGGCTGGTCCGAAACCGAGCCCTACGATTTTAAGCACTACAGATTTTCTAGCGTGTTTTTAATAGTCAAACTATGATGAGAAAGAAAATCCAAATTAAGAAACAGAATTTATTTCCTCTGTCATATCAACTTAAAGCGTGCCAACGTTATTTATGTATTCAACTCTAGCGTCGCTTTTGCCTCTCATGAAGGCTCCGCGCTGCAGCCTAAAGAAGAGAGGTCCACAACCGGATAGACCGTCAATTTTGACTTCCGATGCTGAGGTACAAACTATTATCGAAAAAGAAAAAGTAAAGGTGCATTGAAAAATTTCTAGAGTTACCGGCTCAGGGATCGAACCCCGGACATTATTATTATTTTATTTTTGTGTCACTTAGCTCCTTTGAAATTATTGCGAATGTTTCTAAGGTTTACTCGATAGGATCATCAAACACAACATAAGATTTACGTTGTTACATTTTATTTTACCATACACATTGGAATAACAAGAAAAAAATTTTTATTGTTATAATCGAGATTACTTCATCACTTATCAGTTATATTTGACTCGGGATAAATATCCTTGTGAAAATATGAGAATTAAGTTAGAGAATCATGTTAACGATTAAGGAAATTAAGAAGAATATTTATTTCTAATGACTCGATTTCTAATGTCGAGACTCAATATAAAACATATTTATTCATAAATACATGATTTTATTTTGGATAATTTTTGTTGCACATCAGCTGTTACGTGTTTCCATACATCATAATATAAATGTCATATTTTAACCACATAATCTAAAAGGCTAAATATAATCCCACCCTGACATTTTTTCCGAAAAGTTTGTGTTCCAAATTTTTAAGATCAAGTACCAGGATGTCGCATGACCCACTTACATTGTATTATATTTGGCACATTTAAATTTAATAAATCAAAATAATGTGCCAAAAGTTTGAGAGATAATTGAAATTATTTAAGAGAACATTAGTCTGGCAAAATTAAATTTTTTTAAGTATTAATATTCTATTAACTTAATTTATCTCATGTATTAAACTTCTATTCTGAATTCAAGTTAAAAAATAAAACAATGTTACTAGTTCAATTAAATGAGATCTTGAATGGCTGAGACTAAAATTCCCTTCTATATTTGAATATGTTGAATCTTCTCACAAAATTTCACTATAAAATTAGAATTTTTCAAAGTAATAACTCGTCCTTTAATGTAATCCATTAGGTATAAATCTTGTATGATTAGGTAAACATTCCTTATATCATTAAATTTAATTTTCTAAATTTTCAGATTGATATATAATTTTATGTGCATGTTCATCAAGAACAAATATTTTTATAATGGGTATTTTGATATACTTAATACATGTTCTTAGATACATATTTTTAATGGTAAAAAAACTAGGATCTTGTCATCTAATCAGAAATTGTAAAACTTAGAATTCTCATGATCGTCAGGAATGACACATTGACACATACAGAAGGTGAACTTCTTTTTATCAGATAATTATTAGCTACAGCCTGTTCTCAGCAGAGATAATACAAACGCTTTCGTTTATTAGAATTTTATCATTTCAGCGTTATAATTATCTCACCATTCGTTGTTAAAAATATTTATGTTGTTAAAATTTATTACGTGATAGATGATGAAATTCGTTCACTTCTTTGATGTTAAAAAAGTGGTACTGAGGCAAAATACACAGTAATTTTGTAACTTAGTACGAGTGCTATCTAAAACATTTTAATTTCGAGTATTGTATTTCATAATGCAATTTTTGGTTCAGTATATTTGTTTTCCATAAATAAGATTCTATTTTCACCAAATCGTATGTATTCTAGAGCCTAAGTATCCGTTTGCATATTAAACTCTGCCAATCAAAACTGTATCAGTACAATCAATTTAGTTTGTGAAATTCAGTTTTTTTCGGAAATTGGTTTATTGGTTTAATATAGTACCAACTTACAGAATAATTCTTATTCTTACTGAAAGACGATTTCACATTAAAAGCATTATTTGGAATGCTTCCGAATTTGTTATAATCTGAATTTCCGCAACAAATCAAACATTTTTCTGTATATGCTTCCCAAATTACCTTTCGTCTTGAATTTTAGTCGTTTACAAATAAACGATATGTACAGAGAAACAAACAAGTTTGAAAAATTACATTATTATGGCTAGTATAGCTAATATAAAAACAATTATTATATTAAATTTAGTTTATTCCTTTTATTGTAAAATCTTCTACTTTAAAAAATTGTAATTAACAAATTATAAAAAACGTTGTTTTTTATTATTGCGTGGGCCATCTTAGCTTGACTTATTACATCAGCCCAAATCAGATCATTTTGATCTCCAAAATCAATCCATTATTCCAGTCGATGAAAATTTTCTTTATTTTCATAATTTTTAAAATTATTTTCTACTCTAGGGAAATACTGAGTCTACAATTTTCGAACTTCATGAAAATAAAGTAGAAATATTTAATTTATGATTTAACTTTATTGTTAATAATTATTTATATATAAATTAATTCTTCTTTCAATTCTTACTTAAAGAAAAATATTTTCTCTTAACTGAAAATGCTAAAAATTTGGGTGAAAATGATATTCATCATGGAAAATTACTAAATATTGTCTAAATATACTAAATATTACACACATTTTTATCAATAACACAGACCCACAAAAAAAGTTGTCTGCACGAGACAAGTGACTTGACTACCCTTCTGGATTTTGAGACGCTGAATTCGAATCTGGCCTTAAAATTTCTTTTCTACGTCACAGTTTTCCCCTCGATGCAAAAGGTAGGGAAAAGCCTAGGGATTTTCTGGTCACACAGGTCATACAAAAAATTTTTCTGCACAAGGCGAGTTACGAGGTACTGTTATGGATTTTTTGAGCCGCTGAATCCGAATTTCTCTTACACGTCTCAGTTTTACCCTAGATGCAAAAAGTATAGAAAAGTTTAGGGATTTCTGGTCACACAGGCCATACAAAAAAAATTATCTGCACGAGACTAGTGACTGGGCAACGCTTATGGATTTCGATCCGCTGAATCCAAATCTGGTCTCAAATTTGATCTGACGCGTTTCAGTTTCCCTCTAGATGCAGAAAATAAAGAAAGCCATAGTGAAAACTAGCATGTTATTTTGATGATACCAGTATACGCGAAAATAGACACATCGATATTATATTCTTAACTGCAACGACTTTTCGAGATTTAATTTGTACACAGAAATTCTTTGGTGTGCCTTCCATTTTCCCTAGCTTGGGTAATTCTAGGGAAATTGAAGGTCTTTCTCAGATTGTATAGATTTACACGGGAAAAATAAGAATGTCTTTTCACTACATTTTGCATCTAGAGAGAAAATGGAACAAGCCCGAAAAATTTGGGGTTCAAATTTAGATTCAGCACGCAAATCTGAAAAGAATATAGCTTTTTGGTTCTTTTTTCGCGTAAAAATCTATATAATATGAGAAAGACCTTCAATTTACCTACAATTGCCCAAAAAATAGCATTTATCTAATTTTTTCTTTATTTGTCAGTATAACCTGCGCATGTCCTTAAATTTCCGTAGATTTATCCTAGCTAGGGGAAATAATAAGCACACTGGGGAATTTTTAAGTATGAATTTGGTCTTTAAGAGTCCCAACACATAAGAATATGAAACCAGTACGTTTGTTCTTCCGTATACTGGTATTATCAAAATAATGTCCAGAATATCCCTAGGTTTTCCCCGATTTTCTTCATCTAGTGGAAAAAAGAGACCTGTAGGGAAAATTCCGATGCCATATTTGGATTCAGCAGCTCAAAATCCATGAGGGTAGCCTAGTCACTTGTCTCGTGCAGCCAACATTTTGTGGGCCTGTGTAATTAATGAAAATGTGTGCATTCAACAGTCAAGCAGGTGATTGAAAATCACAACAAAATTATAAGAATAATTAATTTTCTATCGCTAACAACAAATATTATGAATAATATGAAAAATTTGAAAAATGTATTGAAGTATATATTTAATAATTATAATTAAATTTACTGATTGTTATCGAATTTTTATTAGAGTATTACGGTTAATTTATTTTCATCATGATTTCATGGAGAAAATAATTTTTTTCCCAGGAACAGTACCACTTTTCCAATGGTTCGGTCATTTTTGTTACTAAACAATAATTATTGAGGGTTTCTGAAACATTTTCTTAGAGAAATATTACTATTTACGTGTCTACCACTTGGTTTAGGAGGAAAAAGGATTTATTTTCGTGAGAAACTGTTTACTGTTTTAATTTTTGTATTATATTCATTTGAAAATAAGAACAGCCAAATGTATGAAAAATAATTGACTACTTGTCTCGAATTTTGAGACGATGAGACAATTGGGTATAAAATGAGTATTGTTATTGTTAATATAAAATTATTTCCTAATGAATATTAGGTTCAATCTGGAACTTAATACTTGTATGTAGGTCTGTCTGTCTGTAAACACGATAAATTTTGAAAAAATTAATCTACTGGATTGCCCTTTAGTACGCTCGTTTAGCCAATCTCCGGACGATATAAGAAAATGGTAAAACAAGAAAAGGTTTGATTTCTAAAGGCCCTAGAAGAGTATCTATATATCTATATATACATATACATATGTAAGCGGAACGCCTACTCTACCATAGCTAGAACAAGCCGGCAACAAAGAAAGAGAGGCGACACTAAGACCAACCGCGGGCAGGCATCCAATAGATGAA
>NC_046659.1:104738592-104739693 GCF_010883055.1 Belonocnema kinseyi
GAAACGTGACCTTGTTAGTTGTCACACGATTTTTGTCAGATGAGATAGTAAATCTGGTTTTCCAAAGCAGCATCAATCTCTCAATGCACCCAACTATTTGCGAATGAACCTTTAAGATTTCCTAAAGACATATGATAAGTCTATGGGATGTAGAATCGAAAGCTTTCCGATAATCAATCCAGGCCATCGATAGGTCACGCTGGTAGAATGCTGCATCTTTGCAGACACATCTATCGATGAGCAGGTTCTCCCGACATCCGGCTACGCCTTTCTTTGAGCCTCGTTGTTCATACATTACTTGCCACGCAGGTTCAATTGCCCGAACAATCCTATCATTTAGGATAGCTGTGAATATCTTATAAAGCGTGTTCAGACAAGTTATTGGCCTGTAGTTCTTGGGGTCAGCTAAGTTGCCTATTTTCGGCAGGAGTATTGTGCGCCCTTCCACCAACCACTCTCGAATCGGCTCTTTCGACTTCAAATATGAGGTGAAAATACGGGCCAAATGCTTATGGGTTGAGGAAAACTTCTTCCACCAGAAGGTTTTGATACAATCTGGTCCCGGTGCGGAATAGTTCTTCATCCCTCTTAATACTTTTTTCACCTCCTCGGTAGTGATGGGTGGGCATTCTTTATCAGGTGTTATGAGGGCAACACATAACTCCTTGAAGCTATTTATATTTTCTGAGTCTTCGTCTAGTCTATGCTGAACTTCGTAGACTTCTCTCCAAAATACTTCGACCTCTTCTGGTTTGGGTGGGTGTTGGAGAGTAACTGAAGGGTCTTGGAAGAGTCGAGATGGGTCAGAGAGAAACTGTTGATTTTCTCTGATCCACCTCTCCCTTCGCTCTAGACTTCTCTTAGCGTCAGATAGTATCCGTATTCTCTCAACAATATGCTGCCTGATGGTCAGCAGCTTTGACTTGTTAAGTGTGTGATAACGGGTCCGGAGTTCGCGCGCGAACTTTCGAACCTTGGAGGTAAATTTCCTGCCCGATATGATGTAGTCAATCACACATTGAATGCGGGACGCGTACTGTCTTGCCCAGCCTATCTTTATGGCAAGTTGATGCATTTGTCTTTTGGTCTTATGATCAGCCG
>NC_046659.1:104739793-104752571 GCF_010883055.1 Belonocnema kinseyi
GTCGAACGATATACTAAGGAAATTGGAATGGAATTTGGGTTAGACAAATGCGCCAAGGTTTATTTGAAGCGAGGAAAACTTAATAGCATCCCTGAAGATCCTCAGCTTGTTGATAGAAGCACCATACGACATCTGTGCGCTGGTGAGACTTATACATACCTGGGCGTGCCACAGAGCCGCATTCAGGATGTGACATCTATAAAGGATACTCTCCGAAGCAGATAAAAACGTCTCATCCGACAGATTTGGTCTTCCGAACTGTCGGCGAGGAACAAAGTATCTGCAACGAACATGCTTGCCGTCCCGGTACTACTCTATTCATTTGGAGTAGTTCCATGGACGAAGAACGAGCTCAGATCTCTTGATATCGGGACAAGAAGGTTTATGCACATGAACAAAAGCATGCATCTTAAGTCTTCCGTTCCGCGACTGTACATTTCACGCCGTCAAGGGGGTCGCGCAATATTGAGTCTTGAATGTCTTCACAACAGGATTATTCTGGGTACAGCAAATAGAGTTGCAAATGGAAGAGACCCTCTTCTTAAAATGGTCAGGAATCACGAAGAAGTGGGCAAAGGAGCATTTCTATGCAAAGCAGCGGAGGAGGCTGTTGAAACAGTCGGACTTGACTTCAGTATTAGGGGTGAGCAAAATGCATCAAATCTAATCTATCTCGAGAACCCACTCCTGAAAGCCCGGATTAAGAAAGCACAAGGGAAAAACTTTCGTAAACAGCTCCTCGATAAGAGGATGCACGATATCTTCCACAGAAATGGGAAGGATCAGTCAATGTCTTGTAAGCTAACGTTTGCTTTCCTTAAACCGCCCGGATTGAAGTCTGGTACAGAGAGTTTCATTTTTGCATGCCAAGACGGTGTTATTTCCACCTTAACATACCGTCGCCACATTTTCAGCCAAGACATTCCCGATGATAGCTGCAGGGCGTGCCATGCACACCCCGAGCATTTAGCTCACATACTATCTAGTTGTCCAACACACGCTGGAACGACCTACATTCAAAGGCACAATGCGGCACTAGGAGTACTTTATTACCATATCTGTCACTCCTACGGCATTAACCTTAATATCGCTCGTCTAAATGCTCCTAGGGAAATTGAGTCAATTGTCGAGAATGGGAAGTGCCGCATATACTGGAACTTTATATTCTCGACAATTGTTTCTGTTGCTCACTCGAGGCCTGACATGGTTCTTCTTGACTTCGAGAAGCGAACCATGTTCGTTATCGAATTTTCGGCACCAGCTGACAAAAACATCATAACCAAGGAGAATGAAAAGAAAGAGAGGTATCGAGACCTTATAAGGGAGTTGCAACGATTGTACCCGGAAAATTCTGTTAAACTGATCGTCCTTATTATTAGCACCCGCTCCCGGCGAAATCCTGCGGTTGTCCTTATGACAAATTTTTAATTATATATATATAATATACTTTTTGGGTTTGGTTTTATTATACCCGTCGAAAATTGGTCTAACCAAACTTTTTCCGCCTCATCCTGCAATGCGATGCCTTTGCAAGTGTCAAGGTCGTTCTGATCCGTGGGCCCAAACGCAAATTTTATTCAGTTAACCATAATTACTTACCACGCAAACTAAGAACAAAACCAAACTTTTCGGCAAAATTCGACAAAATTAGCGATCAGGACCGCGCCTGCCTTTGACTGATCAATCTTATAACCACCCGCACTGAGTATCTGTAACCCTACTAATCCCAGATACGTTCTTGATAAACCCGTGTCTACTAAAGAATGGATTTTAGTACCCCCTATTTTTATACTGGCATAGGGTCTCAAATTGGTACCAATCCCTGACAGGCGATCAGGTCTACTTTTAACAGGACTTCTACTGACTGGCTTCGTCGCCCCGAGAACATCTAAGAGTCTGGAAAGTCAAGCCCTGTAAGATGGATCAGATTGAGAGCGAAAAAGCGATTTTGGAAAATGAGTGGGAAGATGAGTTTCCGAATTATGTTGAGCAACTGAGGGTGGGAAGGTCCCCCTCCCCGATTTAAAAGTTGACGTTAATTCATTCAAGTTCACGTCAATTTGAGTGTCAAAAGACAAATTTTGAGATAATTCGAATCGAGTTTTAGAAGGTATCTTCTGAATAAATTCAGGTTTAGGTTCAGAACATGATTTCTGTGTCAATTGAGGTTGAATAATTGAATTTTAGGGAGTTCAGTCAGTTTTATCACTTATAGCAGAAATGAGGGTCTGCTTTGGGATACAAGGAGCGGCTTCGACCCTAAGACGGCCCTCCCTTAATGGTTTCTCCGACAACTTCCTCTATTGTGATAAAGTATAGTTGAGGACTGCGCCCTACTCGTCTCCTCGTCATTTTCGTCTCTATTGGTATTCGGATTGGGTCTATTATTGTTATTTCTAGATTTCCCACCAATAACCTAGTCAGGCTCACTATTTGACGAGGTCTTGGCGCCTTATTTATCCACCAACTTCACCAACACACTCAACAATGACTCAAGAGAGGAGCTGGCATCGTTCGAGGTGCTGCCACTAGTATGTCTACCAGCTAAGTGAGAATGTTTAGTATTTTTGGCATAAGCCAATTCAGGGAAGAATGAATCTTCCGGGCTAGGTGGTGAACGCTCTTCTATATCTGAATTCGCCGTGCCTTCCACTTCTACTGCCAGCAGCGTTAACTGGTTATAATCAGAAAACTCAAAACGGCGAATAGAGCTTTGAAGATCCGGTCTTAGATTGCGATGGGATCGGTACATTCATTCTTTCATGGTATCCATCTACTGAAATTTCAGGAATAGACCCTGCAAGCATGTTATAAAATTAGCCCTCCTTTCGTCACGACCCTGATAACGAGTGGCGACTTCTTCTTCAAGACGCCACTGATAATAATTGATGTCTCCGTACATCATGAGGAAAGCCGTTTTGAAATGCTGCCATGTAGGCCAGACATGGCAGTTATATCGGAATTACTGCAAGGGTAACTTTTTAGGGATGAATGGAATTACTATCATCAATTCCTCATTTGTAAGGCCTCAGACCGAACGCCTATCCTTCACTTGTGTTAAAAAGTTTTCTGCAATCGTCTCATTATCCCCCTTGAAAGAGACTTCCTAATTCCTGACAATAATGTCCACGGTCCAATTTTGGACCCTGCATTGGCAGTATTGCGTGGGAGGGGGCATAGCCCCTCTTGACTAAAGGGGGTGTGCAAAAATTGACGAATACAGTGGTACCGTGGACGGAGGCAATTCAAAGGTAGACTGCTGAAATGGGATGTTACATTGCTGTGGTTCAGCTTCGCGAAGCGCCGACGCCACTAGGTAAGCCCCTACTCCGTGGGCTACTCCTGAAACACTAAAAAGTGCAGTGTGTACCGGGGACCTATCGTTTAGGCCCGAGCCTGATTGAGCGAATTGCTATAAAGGCTGAGTTCGGATTGGTTCCAATCCTAAAGGTGGCGCGTATGGACTGCCCTCCCATCCCTTATTTGGATTGGTAGGGGCGTGACGCATGCCAGAATGCGAATTCAGAACAGTACTGGTTGCTGAAAACAAATGTGGGTTGTCATAGTGCACCCAAGAAGGTGTGGGGATCCGTGGTACGCTCCTGCAGTGATTTGGAATATATTCGGTATCCCGGACCCCACTCTAACCTGACGGACTCAATGCCGTATGGGTCGTTGATGTCATTACCGACCGTGTATAACAGATCACGGAGGGCGTACTAGTAACGCACGTATGGACGCTAGTCACACTGGAAGATGACGGAAGAGGGTGTGATTCCAGGAGCCCAATGCTAACTTGTCCCCCCATATTAATCGCTAGAGACTCGAATTATCTCCGAGCGGCACCTAAACTTTCCTCGTCAGGCTCCACCTCACTACCAATGCGCGACCGCACTTTCCTAGTATGGAGTAAAACTCTCCCTATTATTTCCTCAATCGCCCCGTGTAGCTCGACTGAGCGATACCTGTCTCCAACCCCAATCCAAACTCATGATCAGGCGTATGGGGCACTTCTGGGACCGAAATTGTGCTTCTTATAGAACTTAGGGCCCGTACCCGTAGAATGTCCGAAGATCCCGATATATTCTCCCCCCTATCGCCTAAGTATTGCCTGATGTCATACGCAGAAGTCGATAAAACGTAGTTTGGTATCACAATGTCCCGTACTTCCGACATTTTGAAATATTAAAGGTTCAAATGTAGAAAGGAAATTCAAAAATGTCAAAATAATTCACATACAATAGATTCAAAGCACAATAATGCAATAATTAATACTAAACTATTCATGCACCTTATTCAGATAATTTTTAATTAGTTTTGTCTGTTTGCTTACTACATTAAAGGATAAACAAGCAATTTTAACTGATCCATACTCTCAATAAGTATTCAATTCAATGATGGCTGGCAAGGATTATCAAGATTATTTAAATTTTAACCAACGACACGTCCGTTTTTGTCTATTTATTCTTGCTACATCAAAAAGAACAAACAAACAATTTGCAACTGACGAATGACCGCCATTTTTCAACCAAAAGACGTCGGAAATAAGTAGTCTCCAGGCTATGTCAATATTTCAACAATTGACTTCTAGCTCAATTTGCTCGTTGTGGTTGAAACTTCAAAGAGGATAAACAACAAGCTTCCCAGTTTTGTCTCTCAATTGAAACTAATGGTGGCGTTAAAGGCTTGTAGGAACTCTGTTCCCAACACACAATTGTTACTTAAATTTTCCACTACAAAAAATTCCAATTCCGCTGTTCGATTAGCAAAGGTGGCTGAAAAACTACACACCCTCAAAACTGGAATCTGTTTCGTTGACAGGCCTAAAACATGCCTTATTTCCCACTGTTCCACTTGAACCGGATAATTGGCATTTTGCAATACCTGCTGACCAATTAAATTTCTTTGACCAATAGTATCAATAATCGCGTGAATAATTATTCCAAAAAGTTGAACTGGAAGCGGCATTCTCAACAGTTAATCTATGCTCATTGTTATATTCAATTATTTTCACTTAATTTAATTTTATTTTTCATCAAAATAATTGAATTTATTTTTCCAAAGTAATTGAGGTTAAATTTCCACTTAACTCCAGATTTTATTTGAAGTTACCTTCAATTTTAATTATTGGAAGTTAATTGGTTCAAGTTTGTCCACACCTCACTCGTTAATTCAATTTAGATTGCCGTGCAATGATTTATTCTGTTTCATTAAACTTCACCTCAAATTTCAAAACAAGTTTCTAAATATAATTTGAACTTTATTTGTTCCGATGAATTCACTAAAGAAAGTTTTATTTTTCTGCATTTTTCATTTTAGGTTTTTAAGAAAATTACGGAAATAGTCCAATTATTCATTTTGTGATTGAAACTTTAATCATTTATAATTTTATTTTCCTTCCTATATTCTCTAAGCTTTAGGGTTAATTTTAATTTTATTTGTTTTGCGCTCACTTCTGATTTTATTTTATCATTTCTAATCAATTTAATTTAAAGTAGGCTTGTCACCACTCGAGCTAACTTAACTAGATAGTCGAGGGATGACTCACCATCTATTGTTCTGGCATATTTAAAATTTTTTCTTTATTTTTATTCAAGATGGAAATTTATAAAATTCACTACTTTGAATATTGAATCTTCCACCTTACCTACCTTTCTCGTCACTCAGGCCCATACGGTGGGCGTCGTTTATAACTGGACTTCGCCCAATTATATTATATTACTTTTTACGAGAAAGTGTGGAAAATGTGAGTCATAATCGACGTCCAAGATCAAGTGTCTCTGGCGATAACATTGGTGCAGTTCGTGACCTTATTGAAAGTGACAGGTGGTTCACTATTCGTGAAATCGCTTTACAGGTGGGCATTAGCTATGGAAGCGCTCAAACAATCATTAAAAATCATCTTGGTTTAAAAAAAATCTGTGCCCGATGGGTCCCGAAGTTATTGAACGAAGATCAAAAAAACATCCGACTGCGAATCAGTAAGAGACATCTGAATCGATTTCAGCGGGAGGGAGAGACTTTTTTGAAGCATATCGTGACATGTGATGAAACATGGGTGTACCATTACACTCCCGAGTCCAAGATGGCGAGTAAAGAATGGCGAAAGAAAGACGAAGCCGGTCCTGTGAAAGCCAAAAACCCATCTCTCAGCCGGTAAGGTCCTCGCGACCGTCTTTTTCGACTACAGAGGAGTGTTGCTCATTGATTTCCTACATGATCGACGTACGGTTAACGCTGCCTACTACTGCCAGCTGTTGGAGGCAGCAAAAGCCGCTTACAGAAGCAAAAGACGCGGTAACCCCATCAGAAACGTCATCCTTCTTCATGACAATGCCAGGCCACATACGGCGGGTGAAACGAAACAAAAACTGGAGGATATGCATTGGGAAACCCTTGAGCATCCTCCATACAGCCCAGATTTGTCACCCTGTGACTATCTTTTGTTTGTGCCCATGAAAGATGCACTTGGAGGATTGCGATTTGACAACGATCAAGATGTTGAGGAATTCGTGCGCAATTGGTTGATGACTCGACCTCACAGTTTCTACGAGCAAGGAATTAACAAGCTTCCAAACCGCTGGAAAAAATGTGTAGAGCGTGAAGGAGACTATGTAGAAAAATAATCAATAGTATTTTTGTATTGTTTTATAAATAAATAATATTAAAAAAGAATTCCGGTTAATATTTGATTCACCCTCGTATATACATAATTTAGAAGTTGAAATACGGTAAGGCTGCTCAGTAGACCGTATGTGTAAAGTATAAGCCATAAAGAAAACATTGGAAATGAGCAAATTCAGTTTATGGAAAAACGACAAAAGTTGCAATAAAACGTTAAATAACACAATCTTTTTAAAGAATGCGCATTTTTTTTAAACGGTACAGAAAATCTTTGTCTGTTTTAATACCAGTGCAAGTTACGAATTATGATAATAAACATTTATGAGAATGATAAAAAATTTCAGGAATAAACTCGAGTGGAAACACGAAATACATGATGAGAATGTTTTCGTTAAAGCCGAAGGAGCTTTAACACCAGAGAATTCACAATCACCATATTACTATTGCCGATATTTTTACTTTTAGTTTTAAAAAGTCTTTGCAGAAAGATCGAGCGCGTAGCCCGATGTGAATACATTATCAAGCGCGAAGCGCGAGGTAAATGCCTTATCGAGCGCGAAGCTCGAGATAAATATATTATCGAGCGCGAAGCGTGAGAACATACAATAGCGCGCTCTAAGCACGCTAAAAGTTGCGAACACAGTGAGCCGCGCGCCTAGCCGGCGATGAGAATTTCCCGCCAAGCGAGCTAAACGACTTTTTTAAAATCTTTGCTTAATAAACCAATAAAAATATATTGTTATGAAAATCAGCCAGTTTAACATTGTATTCATTTAAATAGTAAATAACACAGAATCAAATTTAAATATGTATCCTGAAATTCTTTTAGAGCTTATAACGTAGAATACTTCTAAAGCACAGAACCAATTATATTGAACTCTGAAAAAATCGTTTGAAATATTCAACGAACAGAGAAAGTTACCAAAAAAGGAATTATTCAAATGATTGTTTCGGGTTTGAAAATATTTTTGACTTTGAATTACTGGACATGTGCTAATGATTTTTATCGAAGACATCCCAACACGTTACCGAAATAATTTCATTTTTCTGACAAATAATCAATCTTATTTTTATTTATCCATATAGGTGTGAGATTATAGAGAACCTGCTTTGATGCCACAAGTCAGATCAGTTACACCAAGTCAAGATCTTCAAATGTGCTCATATGCGCCATAGAGCAAACACTTTCGCCACATTGATAACCGAGTTATCAGCAATCAAAATGGGGGGTGGGCTGACGTGATTTTTCTAAACTAATAACATTTCTCCAAATTCATCGTACCTTTCTGCCATCACTTCAAATGCGCTCAAAAGCATCACCACTAAAAAATTTTGCGCTAACTAATTTACAAAGAAATCATATTTTGGAGGGGGGCCAATGTAATGCAGGTGTTAAATCCTCAACAGTGATGTGCAATATAAGGTTCAAAGCATGGATTCTTTCGTCTTCAAATGCGCTCATATGCGACATAATTTTTTTTTTTTGAAAATTTTGAGAATTGCCCAAGATATGGAAGTAACAAAATTTTACGAAGTCATGACCAACAAAATAAAAAATTTTCAATCTGCATTGATGAAGGAAGTTTTCTATGGGGATTCAAATACGTTATCAAATTTTTGTTTAATTTTTAAAATTTCACAAGATATAGAGGTAACAAAATTTTACGAAGTGATGACCAGCGAAAGAAAAATATTTCAATCCAAATTGATGAAGGGAGTTTTCTATGTGGATTCAAATGCGCTCATATGCGCCATAAAGAGAAAATTGTGCGCCACATTGATAACCGAGTTATCAACTATCAAAATATGGGGCTGGCGTCCTTTTCTAAACTAAATAAACTTTTTTCAAATTCATCATACCTATCTTTCATAACTTCAAATGGCTCATATGCGCTACTTCCAAAATTAACAAAAAACCATAATCAACCCTTCAATTAACACTTGCTACCAATTCACTGCCCGATGATATCTCCAAATAACCTAAATAGCAATATAAAAATTTTTAATGGTCTCTTCGGATAGGATTTCAAATGCGCTCATATGCGCCACTTTCGAAATTGACAAAAAACCATAATCAACTCTCCAATTAACACTTGCTGCCGATCCACTATTCGATGATATCTCCAAATTACTTAAATTGCAGTATAAACATTTATAATTGTCTCTTTTTATAGAATTTTAAATGCGCACATAAGCGCCACTTACAAAATTAGCAGAGAACCATAATCAACCCCCTCATCACCACTTGTTACGATCTACTATCCGGCGATACCTCCAAACAACCTAAACTGCAATATAAAAATTTATAATGATCTCTTCGAATAGTAATTTAAATGCGCTTATATGTGCCACTTTCAAAATTGAAAGAAAAAAACTTTAATCAACCTCAGTATTACGACATATCATCTATCTACCCCACGCTGATAATACCAAAAGTACAGGAGTTGGGAATCTGCTATTGTCCAACATGTTTAACACATTATCTTTTTACGTGACACGAAGGATTATATGAAGCAGGCCTGAGTCGAGTCTTGGGATTGAGGTTGAAAGTCTAATATTTTCAAATTTTCCCGTCCCTAGTTGGGAAAAGTAAGTTTTATCACTGGGACTCACCATCGATCGTAGAATCGACCACTTTTACTGTTTCGCGCCAGGGTCTCAAAATTGTATTTATCGCGCGGTTATTAAACAAATAAATTTATTTCAAGTTGCATCCTGATCAAAGGAAAACTATCAATTGAGTTATTTCTTTAAGCAAATTTACTAATGTTTTCTTTCTCAGCAAATATTTAAAATATTTTTTGGAATTCGAAAAGTTATTCAAAATTCTAGAAATTAGGTATCGCTGAAAAAAAATTGATAATCAAGCACTCAGACAAAAAGTTGTCTGGAAAAAATATATCATCCTTTTGCGTATTTCGTCTTAAACGACGTGTATATATTTTTTACATAAATAGAATTATTTTTCTGCACAATTAGATGAAGTTAGTAGATATCATCGGATAGTGTATCGTAATATGTGGTAGTGAGGGGTTTGATAATGGTATTTTGTCAATTTAAAAAGTGGCGCATATAAGCGCATTTCAATGCCTATCCAAAGAGATCATAATAAATTTTTATACCGGAATTTAAGTTATTTGAAAATATCATCGAATAGTGAATCGTAATAAGTGGTAACAAGGGGGTTGGTTGTGGTATTTTTAAATTTGGAATCCTATCCAAAGAGATCATTACAAATTTTTATATTGTGATTTAGATTATTTGGAGATATCATCAGATAGTGGATCGTAGCAAGTGGTAATAAGGGGGTTGATTATAGTTTTTTTTTTAATTTTGAGAGTGGCGCATGTAAGAGCATTTGGAATCCTTTACGAAGGGATCATTATAAATTTTTATTTTGTAATTTAATTTATTTGGAGATATTATCGAATAGTGAATCGTAACAAGTGGTAATGAGGAGGTCGATTATCGTTTTTTCTTTTTTTTTTTGTAAATTTTGAAAGTGAAGCATATGAGAGCATTTGAAAGCCTATACGAAGAGATCATTATAAATTTTTATTTTGCATTTAAAGTTATTTGGAGATATCATCGGGTGGTGGATCGATAACAATTGGAATGAGGGGTTGATTATGGGTTTTGTCAATCTCGGAAGTGACGGATAGAAACGCATTTAAAATCCTATGCGAAAAGACAATTACAAATTTTTATACTGCAATTTAACTTATTTAGAGACATCATCAAATAATGGATCGTAACAAGTGGTAGTGAGTGTATCTTACATATATATTGAAGTAAAATAAAGGAAGTTTGGCTTATAATATTTTTTTTTAAACCGGAAGAGAGGAATTTTTATTTTGAACATATTATAAATTCAAGAAGGATTTGTTTCGAATATTTTTGTTCATATTTTACTTTTGTTAAAGGGGGAAAATTCTTTATTTGGTATATTTTTTTTAATGAAAAGGTGGAATTTTTGAAATTCAATCTTTTCTTAAGCAGAAGAGACATTTTTTATTTTTGTGTTTTTCATTCAATTGACAAATTAGTCTAGAGCTTACAATTTTAACCGAAAACATTAAAAAATTATTTTACTATTAAATTACAAATTAATGAATAACGGTGCTACTGCAAGAAAAATAAT
Organism: Belonocnema kinseyi; assembly: GCF_010883055.1. Lineage (NCBI taxonomy): Eukaryota > Metazoa > Arthropoda > Insecta > Hymenoptera > Cynipidae > Belonocnema > Belonocnema kinseyi. The sequence continues at coordinate 104,750,559 of NC_046659.1, forward strand.
ACCAAACTGATGCAGGTAACGATGTAGAATCATTTCTTATCTACTGTAAGGTTGTGACCTCTATTGGCAAATCAATACGATTAAATCATTATAACCCTATAATGTTTTTCACTGAAATATTTTTGTGAGAGGATAAAAGCATCCTTTATCAACAGCTCCGAAATAAATATGGTTGGGTAGTTAACAAAAGATTCAAGCCTTGAGAATCATTGTACATTAACCTTTTATTATTATATCTGATTGTGATATACATGAAACATTTTGATATGAATTTGTATCATTAAGAATATTATATTGTTGATTAAAATTTTAAAAAAAACAGTGAATTATTTAGTTTAGAGCTTTTCTTTTTACCTAGCTAATTGTAAAATTTCGTGGAATAGATTTTGTGAACCTACTGGAATATGATTGATTTCTTCTTTGGTCAATTCGGTAACCGTGCCGATTTCCAAGTGTATTTTTACCCAATTTCTTGTGTTATTACTCGGGTTACGTATATACAGTCCAGCACGAATATTAGTGCTCTCCAATATTGATAAGACATCACCATCGGATGTTTATAAAACAATTTGTTCGTTCTTTGGAATAGGCTCATGGGAACGGCCTTTAATTTCTTTCACTATAATTGGCGTACTTGCAGGGAAAGTGTAACTTCGAAATACAAATACCCGGTGACGATATAAGCGGGGAACAAGTCGAATAAGTTCAAGATCGTTAAATCCATATTGAACTTTATTTCCTGGAAATATGGTAACTGGAACCGAGAACCTGACAGGCCTTGAAAAAGAAGTTCAGTCTGTAGAATAAGATCTGGAAGGAGGTAGCCAGCTGGGATGCCGGTTGGTGGTAAAGAAGACCGTTCCGGAGAACGAGTAAGACCAATAGGTTGTCTTTCAAATAAAGACTTGAAACTTGGCTCTGCAACAATAAATGGACGATTGAATTTTCTTAAATTCTAGCCAATCAGTGACTCACGAGGTCGCGTGAGCATAATTCGAAAGATTATCGAATTTAGTTCGACACGCTTCATGACTTTTTTCTAAGTGGAGCCCAGGTTTGACAATATTTATTTTCAAAATTGCGACTACCTTCACTGATTGACTAGTATCATTCACACGGAACGATTCTCAACCAGTGGCTCTGGCACGATGGTAGCGTGCTTGCTTGCGACTCAACTACTGTGGGGTTGCAATCTTCTAGCTAGACATTTTTTGTTACACAACAAAAAAATTTGAATTCTGATCATTATTTATTCTAAATAACTATTAATAAATTAATATTTCGTAATTAAAAATAATTATTCATTATTATTTATTACTAATTATTTTAGTGAAGATATATTCTATATTATTAATAATTATTTATCAATGAATATATTTTTTCTTTTTTCCAATACAGTTTTCCAATACAGGAAAGTTCCAATTATCATTGAACCCTGCTATAAGTTTCAAAAATGTTGATCTCTTTACAAAAGTTTAAATAAGTCAGTGAAAAAAATCGCCTAAAAACGTAACTAACTTCACTGTAAAGATAATTTTATTGAGAACAAATTATCTATTCATGGCACCGTCATACATTAATTATAAATAAAGTTACAGTTATAAAAAGGTACAAAAACAAGGTCAATAGCGTCAATCGTAAAACAGTGAACTTTGACTTTGCTATTAGCAATTATTTTTTCCACGTTAATTTTACGTCGCTTGAGGGCAGCGAGTATAAATAATCCAGACAATAAGCCAAAACATAATTGTCTGTTTCAGGGTTCTCATTCAATCTTTCCCATTCAGTCCCCATTCAGCAACTCTTCTAGAAGCATGAAAAGTCAAAAGGGATGCAAGAAGTTATAACTGCCCAAAGGCGTCGAAAATATTTATTTTAATTATGAAGAAAATGGTGGTTTATGAAACTTATTTTCTCTTGTACAGTCTGTCAAGTTAAAGCGTGGGTGGCTTTACTCGCAGTCGGTAAGGTGTATCGACATGATTTTGGTGTCAAAATATTAAGAAGAGCTCC
>NC_046659.1:104752671-104759276 GCF_010883055.1 Belonocnema kinseyi
GACAGGAAAAGTGTCCGACAAATTGGAAAAACTGATCGTGTCAATGTTTTCTCGCAATCCTTTACTAACAAAATACTAACAGAAAAGCATTTTGCTCGACACGTTGACAAATGTAATTCCATGTAGAAACATGCGTTTAGATAAAATATTTTACCAAAAAAGTTACCCACGCTTTAACTTGACAGACTGTATTACACTTCGTTATTAATATAAACATTTTCGTCAATGAAAATGTGCGGCTCGGCGAGCCGCGCAACTTTCATTTCAAATTTTTTTATCAAATTGTTAGTTTTTCTTACTAAAAATTAAAATCCCGAAACTTCCATTGTACCGAAATCAATGAATTTTGAAACTAAACACGCGAAAACTTGGATTCTGCTCCATGAATTCATCCCCTGCTCAATATCGCTTGAATTCAATGCACAGGGGTGTATGAATGAAAAAACATTTTGGACTTGTTAAATTAATTGTTATAAACGATTTGTAGTAACAAATAGCCAAAATCATGAATTTTACGCTTGCAAAGTATAATTTTGCAATAAAATTACTTGCCTTTACCGCCAAAAGGACACTTGATCATGTAAATTTGTCACTTAACATTTGTTTATATTTTCTTGAAGAAATTATATTAACAAATGCCTATTATCGGCATTTATGGAAAAAAACCAGAAAAGTTTTTTTCCTATTATTCTGCGCAAACTATCTTATCAGTAATTTTATTTAAAGAAAATTTGTCGACCGATTGTTGTTTATGATTTTGTTCAACAAATGATATAATCAAATGCCTATTATCGGAATTTATTGGCGAAAATGAATCATTTTTTCTTCTTATTCTGTACAAACTATATTGTAATTTTATTCAAAGAAAATTTGTTAAACAATATTTGTTTATGATGTTGTTGAAAAAATTATATACACAAATGCCTGTCATCGGCATTTATGGCAGTGTCTCCAGAACGTGGGATTCTTCGGCCCCCACCACTCTCCCATCTGGGAGCAACACATTCAAACGTAACGTGTCGGTGAGTCGGCTGTGTTAAATGCTGCGAAACCCAGCCTCGTCTAAAGCCGAAAATGCACGAGCAGGAACCCGAGCTTTCCCGACCTCACGAATGACGATCTAGCTGCTCCTCAAATTTTCAACCTAAGAAATTACTTTTAAAAATGCATTTTCTAACTTAAACATTGTAGTTTATACTGAAGTTTGCAGTTAAAAAATTTAATTTTTAAACACAAATAAATTCGATTTTATGAACAAAAGAACTTAATTTTTATCTAACACAAATTAATTTTAAAGAAGAATAATTCGCCAACAAAGAAGATAAATTTATAACTAAAAAGAAAATTTTTCAAAAAGAAAAATTGTCAACAAAATTGTTCAATTTTCATCTATAGAAACGAATTTTAAACTAAAAAATAAGTATTCGATTAAAAATGGACTAGTTAAGTTTTCAGACAAAAAATGGAATTTTCAATGAAAGAAATTAATTTTTAACTACTCGTAAAATCATAATGTTTCAACGAAAGATTGAATAGATAAATTTTCAGTTGAAAATACTTGTCAACTTCAAAAAATCAAAGTTTCAACAAAATATTCAAATCCTCAAGCGAAAAATTAAATTTGAAAACAAATATTTTAATTTTCAAACCAATAACTTTCTACTGAAAACAGCATTTCAACATTTTCAAAATCAATTTTAAAAGAACAAAAATTTTTGTTAACAAAAATAGATAAATTTCCAAGGAAAAACGGTTACATTATCAGTTTAAAAAATCAATTTGCAACCAACAATTTTTCAGCAAAATACTTTAATTTTCAAAAAAACAGATGATTTTTTAACCATTTTATACCAAAATAAAAGAAGTTTCAACAAAAAATGCATTTTCCTCCGAAGAAATGAATTCTTGATTAAAATAAATAAATTTTTAAATAAGAAGAATAATTTTTTACCGAAAAAGAAGAATTTTTAACTGAGAAAAGTCAATTTCCTACCAAAAAAATTCAACCAAAAATGATACAAGTACACTTTTAGTATAAGAAAATGTATTTTCAATAACAAAAAAATCGAATTTTCAACAAAACAATTAAATTATCAACCAAAATAGTTATTTAAAAAAATTTTAATTTTAAAATAGTTTCATTTTCGATGAAAGAAATAAATTTTCATCTGAAAATTGTTTTTAAAAAAACACACAATCGAAATTATAGAAAATTATTTTTCAACCAAAAATGGAATGAATTCTGAGAGAAAATTTAAAAAAATATCACAATTTTTTTATGTTATTTCGTGTTTATTCCATATTATATAATTTTAGAAAAAATAAGGAATTTAATTCTTATTAAGCCTTCTTAGGCAATTTTGTCGCACCATTTTTTGTTATGTGTATGTTGGTTTGTGAAATTTGCTTTCAAATTTTAGTAAGTTTACGAGATATTCAGAAATTTTGAAATGATTAAAAAATAATTTAACTTGCAAAAAAATCAGGAAAAATTTGAATAATTCTTAAAACTTAGAAGATTAGAAGATCTGAAAGTATTAGAAAAAAGAATTATTTTTCTAATAATCATGTGAAAATTTTTAATAATTTTTATTTACAAAAATGTACTTTAAAAAAAATTCAAAAAGATTTTGAAACACATCAAACGATTTCCTAAAATATAAAAGGAGAGTGTAGAAGATTTTAAAGCAAAATGTTTCAATTTGATAAGATTAAAAAGTTTTAAAAACGTAAATAATCCAGTAAATTCAAGACATATTTAGAAGAATGGAAGAGATTCAAATCTAATTTTAAACTTAAATTTTTCAGAAATGTAGATTTTAAAAAATTTCGAAAAAATAAACTTTAGAAGCTTTAAGCGAATTCAAAAAGATTTCAAGGAGATAACATTTTTCTTAAAATTCCTGTGAAAAATTTAGAACATTTTATAAGTCAGGTTTTTGATATCTTGAAGGCTTTTTTAAAATTTTCAGAAAAATGTAGTAAGTTAAAAATATTTTTTTTGGAATTTATTATGTTTTAAACGTATTAGAAATATTTGAAAAATTGAAAAAATGTCTCAAAATTTATCAATTATTCGTTGATATCTTCCAAACTTCTAAATATCCTAAACATCTTTTAAAAAGACTCGAATTGTTCTAATATTTTTTTAAATCCAATAAAATGAAAAAATTTAAAGTCCTCTAGGGTCTTTTTGAATACATCTCTTTTCATGCTATTTTAGGCTATAATCACAATTTTGAGGATTTTAAGAGAAAAAGTCAAAAATTTATTAACTTGACCTCATTCAAAAGAATAATCATTTGACAAAAATGTTGTAAAATTTTCCTTTGAATATGGTGTGGAAAGGAATTTCATTACAAAACGTCGAGGATTTTCTGAACAGAAAACTGCATGAATTTCTGAACTTTCTTATTTTTATTTTTTACGTGTATTTTAATCTGCTTTACGTTTAGTGAAGAATCATATGCTAAAAAGCGATAAGAGAAATATCTATTTATTTAATTTAACTATAATTTGAAAGGTGATTCTTCATAGTATTTTACTAACTAATGAAGATATTTTTATAATTTTATTCCTGAAATCTATTCCCTAAGGTCAAACATGGTACACAAATATCGTAAAATTTAAAAAACACCAACTATTTAAGGAATTTTTTCAATAAAAATCAATGTGTATCATATTCAAATAAATTTTGGCAATATTTATAAAAGTATTATTATTTTTATTAAAAAAAATTAATATATAGAGAGTCACTCTGTGACTGTTAAAAGTACATTTTTTGAAATAAAAAATTATTTAAAACTTTCACACGATTATTAGAAAAATAATTCTGTATTTCTAATCTTGTCAGACCTTTCAATCTCTAATCTTTAAAAATTATTCAAATTTTTCTAGTTTTTTTTTCATCTTGCAAAATTAAAAAAAAATTCGTTTAAAGTTTTTCAGATGCTTTGAGAATATTTAAAATCTTTTGCAATGTTTTGAAATGTTTAAAAATAATCTTTCCAAATTAATTGTTGGAAATAAAAAATTATGATAATTATTCCTTTAAAAATCTTTACAAGTTAGAATTCATTCCAAAGAAATTATTTACATTTTTCCGAAGGAGTTTCTTTCATTATCTTTCATTATCTGAAAGTCCTTCGTTTATCGACTATTATTATTATTTTTTCATTTTACATACGTATCTATTTTATCTTATCAAAATTTAATGTAAAAGTCTGAAATGTTAAGTGTATTTAAATACTACAATTTTTAATGTTTCCATATTTTTAGAAATAATTCAAAAAATTGTATGTATAATTAAAATAAACTTTTTTTAAATCTCATTCAACTTATTCCAAGTTATCTTTTTTGAATTTTCAAAATTTATGTAATTACTTATTCTGATTGAAAATAATTGAACCTCTTGCGATTAAAATCGGGGTTTCTGCTTGAAAAGAAATGTGCTGAAAGTAATTTAAAAAAAAATCATTTGAATTTCAATTTTAAAGACTGATAATTGTACGCAATTTCCAGGCGCATCTTTCTTATTGTTCTACAAGAATTTTTAGGTTTTTCAGTTTTTGTAAATCAGTTTATGCTACATTTCTAAAACTCCTCTGAACTTTAAATTCTTTTTTAATCTCATCAATTCTACTCAATATTGATTGAATTTATTCGATTATTTGCACTTTTAAAAAATTGTAATGTTATCGAATTAAAAAATGTTGATTATAAAACCTTTTACATTCTTTTTCGAAATTTTAGGAAATTGTTTGATGTGTTTAAAAATCTTCTTTAATTTTCTTTTGAAGCACATTTTACAAAATAAAAAATTATTAAAAATTTTCACACGTTACTTAGGAAAATCTTTATTTTTTTCTAATCTTGTCTGGTCTTCTAATCTTTAAAAATTATTCAAATTTTTCCTGATTTTTTTGTATTTTGCAAACTTAAAAAAACATTGCCTTTAAAATTTTTCAGATACTTTGACCATTTTTGACGTATTTTCGAATGTTTTGAAATGCTTTAAAATATTCTCCTAAAATTAATTTTTCGAAATAAAAAATTATTTTAATTATTTCTAGGAACCTAAAATAATTTTTTTTATTTTCGTGAAAACTTAAAAAAATCTTGAAAAATCTTTACAAGTTTTAATTTTATTTGAATCCTTTAAAAATTTCTGAATATCTCTTAAACTTTCTCAAATTTGAAAGTAGTTTTTTAAAGCAACATATAATTTAAAAAATTGTTTAACAAAATTGCACCCAAAGGTCTAATAAGAATTATGTTCCCTAATTCAAGATGTGAAAACATTGACTCATGATCTTTTAAATTTTTCCCAGCAATTATAAGAAAAATAGTTTGACCTTCTTGAAATCTTTCGGAATTCCTGTAAAGTTTCTAAAGTTTATGTTTGAATTCTTTAAAAACCTACTTTTCTAACAGAATTTAAGTTAAAAATTCAATTTGAATGCCTTCAGTTCTTCTTAATATTTCTTGCATTTACTCGATTTTGATCTATTTATAATAATCTTACTTAAAATCTTCAGATTCTTTATTGATCATTTTAAACATAGCTTAAAATGTATTGGAATTTTTTTAAATCAATTTTTCAAAATAAAAAATTATATTAATTATTCGTAGAAACCTAAAAGAATATTATTCATTTTCATGAAACCTTAAAAAATTAAAAAATCTTTACAAATTTGAATTATTTTCTAATAATTTCAAAATTCCTGAATATCTCTTACATACATTCATAGAGAGCTATGACTACGTAAGTTAACCTATAGCTTAAGCTGGATTAATTGAATTTGTAAAGATTTACATGTGACTAGGTAATTCAATATTTTTATATCACTCCACTTCCTAATAAAATGAAAAAAAGGCGAAGGTAAGACAGAAAATCCTACGAGGCCATCACCCGTTTTCCGTAAATTTCTATAGACTTCCACAAATTCCATTATATTTCCACATATTTCGTTAACTCTTATGAATTCCCCAGATTGATAAAAACACCTTTTTTCTTATTGTTGTAAAAATTCTCTTGAAGCGTCACTGTATCTTAGTGGTGGTGGTGGTGGTGGTGTAGGGATAACTTTAAAATATAACATTGGATTTTTTATTCACGAGTTTAGAAAAGAATTTAAAAACTTGCTTTTGGCCTAAAATAAACTAGCTGTGAATTCGACCTTGAGTACTTTCACTTTGTATATAGGGCGAAGCATGAAAATGATAAAAAAATTACGCTAATGAATACGGCGTACAAAATATACGCGATCGTGTTGGCAGATAGGCTGTGGAAGGATGTTGAAGGGAAAGAAATATGGGCAGAGACGCAGGTTGGATTTAGGGAGGAAAGGAGTACTATTGACAATACTTACGCCTTTAAGAACGCGGTGGATAGGGAACTAACCAAAAAGGGTGCCAAAGTGTAAGCATTTTTTGTAGATGTAAAAGGCTCGTTCCCTTCGTTGGATAGGGGGAGGTTGTGGGTCACTCGCATATGCAGATGACATACAGTCTGTCAAGTTAAAGCGTGGTTGGCTTTACTCGCAGTCGGTAAGGTGTATCGACATGATTTTGGTGTCAAAATATTAAGAAGAGCTCCCTCTTTC
>NC_046659.1:104759376-104765951 GCF_010883055.1 Belonocnema kinseyi
AGAGGGAGCTCTTCTTAATATTTTGACACCAAAATCATGTCGATACACCTTACCGACTGCGAGTAAAGCCACCCACGCTTTAACTTGACAGACTGTAGTGTTGCTAGCAAAGAGCGAAGAGGCTTTCAAGGAGATGATGAAAAGGTTGAGAAGATACTTGGGCAAAAATAGATTAGAGTTAAATGCGGACAGGTCGAATTTTATGGTATTCAGAAAAGGAGGTGGAAGAGATAAGGGAGAGGAGTGGAAGGTTAAGGGAAAAACAGTACACGTGGTGAAACAGTTTGTGTACCTAGGCTTCCTGTTTCGGAGGAATGGGGGAGTGAATGGTGATATAAAAGAGGGGGTGAGCAAGGCAAATTTGGTGATGAGGCAGGTATGGGGGCTGGGAAAGAGCTTATTCGCAGATTATTTTGTAATGAGAATGAAATTGTTTGATTCGCTAGTGATGAGTGTCTTATTTTACGGGGTGCAGTTGTGGGGGTGGAAGGTAAGAGACAAAGTAAATTAGGTACGGGAGAGGTATGTGAAGTGAACACTGAGGTTGGCAAGGAATACGCCAAACTATATTGAAAGGTATTTTAGAACGAATGGGTTGCAGATGAATGAAGTGAGAAGGATGCACGAGGAGGGAAGGGAGGTATATCAGTTGGCTCGAAAGAATGGCATAGAGAAAGAGAAGGCAGAAGAAGAAGAGAGAATAAGAAAGTCAAGGTTTCGGGAACTATGTGTGGATTATGCCAAGGGAGAGAGCGCAATATTTGTGTGAGAAAGGTGTGAAGGGAAGTCAGGAGCTGATAGCGTGAATGAGATGCGGTTGCATGGAGGATTTTAATAGGTTCTGGCTTTCTAGAGAGAACAGAATATGTGAATTGTGCAGGAAGGGGGATGCAAAAGTTGAGCACTGGTTGAAGGAGTGTGAAGAGGTGGAAAGGAGTGGGATACGTATGTAGGTATTGTTACATGAAAGGGGGAACAAAAGGGCAGTAGCATGGGTGCAGGAAGTGTTGTGTAAGATAAAGAAGAAGAGAAGGACAGAAAAAGGAGAATGGGAAAGCAAAGATTGTAAATAGGAGAAGAAGTAGGTGTGAAAAAAATGTAAATATTTTAAATAGCAGATAAGTATTAGGTGTTATTCGTGGAAGCAAAGGCTGACAATGCTAGGCATAACGAGAAAATATCGATATTCATGCGAGGCCAGACGACGCCAGGAAGGCTAGGCTATAAAAGCGAGCCGATAAGTTATAAGGTGTGGATGGATGTTAATTCTTAAGAGGTAGTTGTAAGAAAATTCTGTAAAAAATGGAAGTGTAAGCAAGTCAATTTTTGAAGGCCAGCAGGCCGAAAAATAAACGTTTATCTATCTATAATCCATTAATTTTGAATTACATTATTACATAATTTTGGTTGGTTTAAAACAGATGCTTCTAATATTATAAATGAGTATAGCTTCCTTACTTTGCAATAAAGTGTATACTCTTTAATCAAATGTATCAATATTATGAACCAACTGATTTGCCTCCGAACGAACAAATCTTTTTAATTCTTGCATCAACTATGAATTATGTCCATAGAAAAAGTTTTATTATAACAAACTGATTATTAAAATATTATAAAGAGCTAAGAAAATAAAATAAATGTTTTCATAAATCGTGCGGTCAGCTTCAAGATATTAGTGGTAGAAACAAGCCCTCCAAATTTTATCAATTTGTCTATAATCTTTTTTCAAGTTATCGTGCTCACAAGATTAAATCAATTGAAAAATTTTCTATAATGTTACCACTACAAGGCTTCTTATATAAAAGAAAAAGAAAATTTTTTCTTACGGAATACTGTCAAACCTTTCAATAGCCCTGCCTTCTATAGCTCTTCCGAGAATCAGCGTTTCGCCGCAGGTAGGTGCAACAGAAGCTGCGCAGGGTGAGCGGGACCTGCTGTTGTCACTCAGGCATGAACAAACAAAAGCGCAGCGGCCTTTCATGAGTTAGTTCCCACCCATCGTGAGCTCCGAATTCGGCGCTATGTAAGAGTTTCACTGTAGCTAAATTTTTTAGTGAAGAGATGAATTTAGCTCTAAACTGAAGCATCTACGAGCGAAAAAAAATTAATTTGTAACTGCCACATTTTTTAAAATGAAAAGTGAATCTTTAACAAAGTATTTTAATGTTTGAATTATCAACCAAAAAGAAGCATTTTCAAGGAAGAATCTCAATTTTCCAAAAAAAATAAATTATTCACTTTCAACTCAGAAAGACCATTTTTCACCAAAAAGTAAACAGTTCAATTTAAAAAATCCATTGTAAATAATAAAAAACGAATTTTTAAAAATGTAGTTTTATTTTTAACCCAAAAATTTTCAACTGAATCGAAAAACGTTTAGTAGGGAAATTATATTTTGACGAAAAATGAAATAGTTGAAATTTTCACTTGAAAATTAATTTTTAAACAAAGCAAAGAATTTTCATCCAAACTTTGTTTTAATGTTTAGCGAGATGCATGAATTCACAACTCACAGTGTGGTCTTGGTACAATTTTATAATCCTGGTTAGTATTTTCTGCATAAGTGAGAGTATGGTGTCCAAAATTCTCTCCATGTAAGTATTCCGGCGAAAACGCGTTATTTATCAGGCATTCTATTTCACGTGCACTAAGCACCTAATTATTTTCAGGAGAAGATGGGATCCAGTAGTTTTCTCGCCTTCTTGATAAGTCTGTAAAAGAATTCTGATATATACCAAGCTCATCATATGTGATCCAAAGGGTCTAGATTTTAATCGAAGATCTACATGTGCCAATTATTACAAAAATTATTATTCCATTCTTTAAGAATCCTAACGTGACTTTGTCCATTAGCGTTTTACCACGTACATTGTGCAGAAATGGCATTTGCGGTTTTGAATTTTTAAAAGTAAACATCAGATTTGGATTCAAGTATCAAATCCGAATATTTTTAATACATTATGTCCGACATATTGGACCTTTCATTTTGAATTTGTGAAATTCAACATAATATTCTCATTTAGCGACCCCGAAACACAATTAAAAGGAATGATATTAAAAAAATCTAATTTTTCTCTTGACGAAAACCCAAATAATGCGTCTTTTAATTGCATTTTCTAGGATATCATAGAGTTTGTTAAATGATTATTAATTTTTCTTAAAATATCATTATATATTTGTTTTAAATAAATTTATTGTGTTTGGAATAAATGAATTTCTGCAAATAAAACCAATTATCAAATTTGAAAAAACATCATAAAATACTCCTATTTTAATTTAAAAAGGGTCCCTTCAAAGAAAATTTCCTAAAAAACAACTTTGAAAAAAAATACAAAAGGGTAAAGAAAAATTAGATCGCAACATTTGTAAAGGTATATTTTCTGAACTACGTTCAGATTTTCTGCATAATGCTTTCGATAGATAAAAACAAAATCACGAGTTCTATTAAAAAATCATTTAAGAAATTTTATTTAAATGTTCAAAATTTTATTGTTGCAGTATCAAATTTCGAACCATTCTAATACCTTCTCAATCATAAACGACGATAATGTAATAAATTATAACAAATTTCTACCTCTCTTTTGGGTGAACGACTATTATCTATCAATTTATTTTCGTACCTTTTATGGATGTGCTCTTTGAGAGGCTAAGCATTATTATGATCGATAGTGAGAAAATTCCCGTCTGTTAATTACTAAATATTTTCCCTATCACAAGTTTGCCTCCAGCTTTGAAAATTATTTCATGGCTCCAAAAAGTTTAATATCTTAAATTTAGTTAAATCCAACTCTGTTCCTAATTGAACCTCTTGCACACAATTAAAAGACAATTAGCTTGTTTTGTGGTCATGATGACGAGCGTTTCTGTGATTTTGTCTGTTTATCGCGTTCAAGGGCTCAAGAAATTTTTAACATTCCAAGATTCCCGAACGAAAACGAAAGTAAGTAAATAAGGCATAAGTAATTTATGTTTATTCATAAAAGCTAAGTTAATTATATCCTTTTACCTACTTTTAAATTCGTTAATCATAGTGGAAAATATTTTTAGGTTAGCTCATCACACGTCAACTTGCAAGCTTATGAAGTTAACTAATTTTGATATGATAATTTTCTATAATTATAATTATGAATCTTTAGTCTCTTGCTGCAAAATAATTTCACTATTAACATAATTTTATTGGTGAAAATTAGAATTAGAGACATGAATCAATTAAAACACGTGGAATTTTGTGAAACTTTGATGACCCTGCTTAAAATGACGGATAGAAACCAGATAAGAACTGGATGGAAGTTGGTTCTTATCTGGCGCTATTGGAATTAGACCCGGGTTTTGTCCCCGGTTTATACTCGGTCCTTGATCGGATTCTATCTGGATTGATATATTTATCTCCGGCTTCTATATGGCTCTCATCCGGGACCTTCAAGATTTGTATCCGCGCTTATATCCCGTATACAAATCCCGGATGTATCTCGGATACAAGTCCCGGGCTAATATCCGGCCCTTATACGGATTCTATCAGGATTGATATATTTATCTCTGGCTTCTATATGGCTCTCATCCGGGCCTTTAGGATTTGTATCGGGTTTGTAGTCGGCATTGGACCTGGTTTATACCCGGCACTTGAATGGATTCTATCCGGGATCGGGTGACATCTACCTGATTTCTATATGGGCCTTACACGGTTCCTTCAAACTTCTACCCGGTATTTAGGTGATATCCGTCCGAAACGTACCCGGATCTAGTCCCGGGCTTATATCCGGCCCTTATACGGATTCTATCTGGATTGATATATTTATCTCCGGCTTCTATATGGCTCTCATCCGGGACCTTCAAGATTTGTATCCGGGCTTATATCCCGTATACAAATCCCGGATGTATCTCGGATACAAGTCCCGGGCTTATATCCGGCCCTTATACGGATTCTATCTGGATTGATATATTTATCTCCGGCTTCTATATGGCTCTCATCCGGGACCTTTAGGATTTGTATCGGGTTTGTAGTCGGCATTGGACCTGGTTTATACCAGGCACTTGACTGAGTTCTATCTGGGATCGGGTAACATCTACCTGATTTCTATATGGGTCCTACACGGTTCCTTCAAACTTCTACCCGGTATTTAGGTGATATCCGTCCGAACGTACCCGAATCTTGTCCCGAGCTTATATCCGGCCCTTATACGGATTCTATCTGGATTGATATATTTATCTCCGGCTTCTATGTGGCTCTTATCCGGGACCTTCAAGATTTGTATCCGGTTTGTAGGAGGCATTGGACCTTGTTTATACCAGGCACTTGACTGGGTTCTATCTGGGTTCGGTAACATCTACCTGATCTCTATATGGGTCTTACACGGTTCCTTCAAACTTCTACCCGGTATTTAGGTGATATTCGCCCGAAACGTACCCGGATCTTGTCCCGGGCTTATATCCGGCCCTTATACGGATTCTATCTGGATTGATATATTTATCTCCGGCTTCTATATGGCTCTCATCCGGGACCTTTAAGATTTGTATCGGGTTTGTAGTCGGCATTGGACCTGGTTTATACCAGGCACTTGACTGGGTTCTATCTGGGATCGGGTAACATCTATCTGATTTCTATATGGGTCTTACACGGTTCCTTCAAACTTCTACCCGGTATTTAGGTGATATTCGTCAGAAACGTACCCGGATCTTGTCCCGGGCTTATATCCGGCCCTTATACGGATTCTATCTGGATTGATATATTTATCTCCGGCTTCTATATGGCTCTCATCCGGCACCTTCAAAATTTTTATCCGGTTTGTAGCCGGCATTGGACCTATTTTATACCCGGCACTTGGCTGGCTTCTATCTGGGATCAGATAACATCTACCGGATTTCTACCTGGGTATTATACCACGGTGACGTAGTGTATTATAATAATATACGTACTAAGATTTCATATTTTAGAAATGTTACAAATTATTACTGTATATTTTATGTGCGTAAACAAGATTTAAACTAAATCAAAAAATATGGCAAGATATTTTAAAAGATTCAAAAAAATTCAGTATGTATTTTCAGAAATTTAATCAATTTTCGAATTTTCTAAAAATCTCTTTAAACACATTAAAATATTGTTAAATTACATGAAAATTCTTAAACTATTTTGAATTGTTTTAAAATAATTTTAAATACTTTGTAATATTTTAAATTCCTTTACTGACTTTTTAAACAATATGAAATCCATCGAAACGCCACAAAATCCCTTAAAATCAATAAAAATCCCTTGATCTCATATAAAGTATTTTAAAGTCTTTAAAATATCTTGAAAATTCTTGCACTTTTCGAAATTTTTCTAAGATCTTTTTTAATTCTTTAAAATTACTTTAAATCTTTTTTAATTTATTTATAAACTTTAATCCTTTTTAATTTAAAAGAATTTTTTAATCGCGTTATATGATGTTGAAATTTATTAAATTCCTTTTAAACACTTGAAACTATTTTGTACACCAAACTCTCGCTTTCAGTCAAGTTTCGCGGTTGCCTTCAAATGGCCTTGGACTGACTTCGGGACGACAGAAACGTGAACAGTAAGAGCCGGCTGACTCGTT
>NC_046659.1:104766051-104782429 GCF_010883055.1 Belonocnema kinseyi
TCGCAACCGCTCTCGCCCTACTCCCTAAGAAACTGCGTGAGCCACCAGTTCTAGGAAGGCTGAGAACGGGGTGACTTGAAAACGAGAGTTTGGTGTAATTTGAAATCTTTAAAAACTTGCAGAGCGCAAAAGGGAAGCGAGGAATATTTCATAATATTTGTAAATATTTAGAGATATTTCGAAATATTTTGGAATATCAAAAATATTTGAGATCATAAACAATATCAAGAATACCAGGAATACCTAGGATTATTGAAAGAATACGTGTATAGGAATATTTAGTAAATGTGCCATGTGCCTTATAGAGACCGGATAGGAACCGAGTAAAAAAGTATATTATTATTTTAATTTCTGGTTCCTTTTGCCAGATAGAAACCGGGTAGCGCCAGGTAGCCGGTTTGCAGGCGTCGATTGCCATATAGAGACCGGATAGGCTCCGGGTAGAATTCTAATTTTATATGATTATTTTCATTTTGTTTCCATTGACCAGATAAAACCCGGGTAGGCGTGGGTAGAATATTTCAACAACTTATTTTTCATTACCGTTTCCCGGATATGGACCGGGTTAAACCAGATAGATCTCAGAAAATTAAATTAAAGACCAAATAAAAGCCGTATAGAACAGGGTAAGGACCGAAAGGGCATGTAATTCGTTCCTTTCCAGTTTCAGTTGAATTTCAACCTTTCATTTTAAGCAGGGGATCATTGGATGTTTTTATAGAAATAGTTTGGTGTTTATCTCGAAATAAGATTTATAACCTACATCCGAGTATAAGCTAGAAAGTCTGATTTTATTTTAAGATCTAGTGATTGTTTAAATAGTTAAAATAGAGCAAACACTGGATAAATAAAAAACTGTTTTGTTAGAATCCTAATTCGAAAGATTAAAAATACTTTAATTATTTTAATTGTAATTGCGTTATACTTTGTCTTATGTTTTTCAGGTCAGAGTAAAATACAATTTATTCGGAAGATCTCGAATATCCTACTTTTCTCAAGATGTTCGCTTCTAACTGTTCGAAATTCAAATGATATAAACTTCACATTGGTATTTTTTAAATTTTGTACCTCCAAATTAAAGCCATTTAAAAGAAATTTATTCTGATTATGAAGTAAAAATTATTCTTCCATCCATTGTTATTTTTATACTTCTAATTATACTTGCTAATTTTTAATTTTAAAGTCGTAATTTTTCCTAGTTTGGGTCCAGCTAGCGCCATGACAAAATTTCCACATAGATTAGAATTAATGTCAGTAATTACAAAATGTTGACTTAAGAATAATGATAAAGATCGGATGTATCGTTGATGTCTATAGAACGCCAGGTTAACGACCTGCGTGCTTTAAAAAATAACAAAAAATGTTAATTTGATCTAAAAATACCCGTTTACATTTTTTCATAAATGCCTAACTTTTTTAGATAAACATGTTATACTTTAATTTAACATCCAATAATATAGACAGCAGTCTTTCAAATTTAAATTTGAGAAAAAAACTACAAATAAATGTTGAATTACAGATAAGAGTTTCGATGATAATTCGAATAGCTGCAAAATATCTAGCTCAGTTTCTAAGAAATAAAATAGATTGCTATTTGCGTTATTTGAGTGTTATAATTTTTATTTGCGGAAACTCTAAAAACTTTATATAGATATAGATATATTATTTTATTTACCAACAGAATTAACGATGATGACAAATGATAGGAGTACAGCAGAAAGGATTGTCATTTTTTCTGAGTAAAAGCTGCTTCATTTCAGTATGCAATATCTAATATTTCTCTTATCTCATCAATTACATACGTCTCGAGTTTGTCCTTGTGAGGTGTTGGTATTTTATCAATCAGTCCAAAGAATGAATGAATCTTGCCATCATCATTATTTGATGATGACAAATGATATAATATAATATATGTTTTGTAATTATCAATCTTTCTTTGAAGAAAGGATTGTCATTTTTGTATTTAATTTATTTCTGAATTGAAAGACAAAAAATTTTTATTTTTAAAATTGTCAATATTTTTTCCTTAAGTATATCATAGAGCGCTATTTTATATTTTTTTACATTTTCATCCATTTATGTCAGAACTTTTTGATATTTAATTATTCTCTGAATCGGAGAAGGAAATTTTTGTTTTATTATGAATCGGCACATTTGGTGTATTTAACATGTTTATTGAAATGAAATCAAGGAAATTTATAGAAGATTCTTTATTTTAAATATTTTTCCAGATAAACAGGTGGAATTTTTTTATTCGAATCTTTTTAAGGAGCGTTTGTATGCTTTAAAATGCTTGGAATAAAAAAAAATCTTTTAAGTTTTTTGTTTTAAGTTCTGATATCAGTTTTATTAAATTTCGAATATATATTAGAAAATCAGAATGATTTCAAATATTATGTGGACAAGAATGTCGTTCTGAACAAATTAGTCTTTCATTTCATTTACCAATAAGGTTTCCATTTTTTGTGAACGACCCAATTCTTTTTGCTGCTATTCATGTTCACGCACAACATTGTAAAATCGGTGAAGACACTCCATCAAAATAATACCAGCAGATAACAACATTGAAAAATTATTTTATAATCATATTAAGAAATTAATAAGCAAACATGATCAGGAATTGATCAGCAATGAATTATATGTACGAATTTTTAATACCGGATAACAATTGTTAATGACTAACAGATTTTTATCGATTTTCAACCGGCAGATTTCGCTTTTCAACTAAGCAAATTTTAAATTATTTTTAAAGATACGTTGCTGTATCAAACCCTAATAATTATACATGTAGCAAGCCATTTTTTCTAAATACATTCACAATTTTAGTACTTTTCAGCTAATAGGTACGGCTTTCTGTTGCGAAATTAATTTTCAAACAGAAGATTGCATCTTTCAACAAAATCAATTTTGGATAGTTGAGAAAATTCTCCTTTTATGGTTCTCCATTCACGAACAATATCTTCTGACAGTCTTTTTGGGTAGAAATTCAAAAAGGAGGGGTATTTTATAGCAAAAACTTTTTGAATTCGCTTGAAAAACCAAAAAAGCAATGAAAAAATGAATGTACAAACGTTGCTCTAGCAAGAAAGAGCTACAAATTTGTCAGTAATAATTTTTTTGATAGGGTGCGTATTTTTTGTTCATACTGTAAAAAATGACATTAAAAATAAGAAAAGAACATTTTTTAGAAAATATTGCAAGTTGAAATAAAAGTTAAATTTTTTTGTAAAGGATGCGCACTTATTTTAAATATAAAAAAGACAATAAGAATACTTTTTAAATACCAATGCATATCCCTAATTCTAATAATTTTAATTGATTGAAATAATAGATTTTTCAGTGTAGCTGAGAATAAACATTATTAAATCATATTTTTCTGAAAAAAAAACTTCTAACAAAGGCTCGACTAGTAACTTTCCTCTTATGACTTTGACGGCTATGTGAGCAGTGGCACTGCTACTGACAGGGTTGCCCGGGCTGAATAGGCTGATAACGAGGAGAAGAAGAGCTGAAAAAGTACCAAAGCCCAAATAATAATGTAGCGTATATTTAAGATATTGAAACGCTTGCTGCTTCCCCGAGGATCGTCAGGACGCCCCTGGAGCCATAGCTGGGAGCCACAGCATGCCGAAAGGTGGTGATAGTGAGCTGCGAGATAATCCGGCAGATCGCACTAATCAAACAGCTGGCCAGCAAGAACATCTGGTACAAACGATAAACAGTAGAACTTCAACCTTGCCTGCTCAGGATGCTTTGGCTAGCGTTAGCTGTTTGTATCTAACCATCTCGACAGAATTATCGTGGAAGAGCATCAAGTGGGGTACCACAATCTAAAAGGAATTAGTGCGTCTCTATTACTAAAGTGCGAAGTTTCAAACGAAGTTAGAAAAAGGATACAATTTAAGAACGAAATTTTCTGCAAAGTATCCTAATACACAGAAAGTTGCACTAAGAGATCTAATCGCTAAGGTGAAGAAAATCAGGACTAATCTACACATCACAGAATAGCAAGCAATGGGGATTAAACGATAGGTTGATTTGGAGTGAAAAACGACGGTAATGAACATCAGTTAGAGGGAGCCGCGACATAGGGTCAAGCAGGGGCAATTGATGTTCTTCTTCAACCTATTGATGATCCTACCCCACTACATCATCCAGCGATGGATGGCCTTATAGAACCAGAGCCAGAAGCTGAACTTTGTGCAGCAACCAAAATGCGACGAAAATGGATATACCATATGAATAGAGATGCTATATGCCTTAATTTTTTGGCAGAGAAATATCAGAAAAGTGTGAGGAGAGAACAGCATAGACTCTCCTTACTTAAATATCCAGAGCAAGCCACACAAATAAATGAGCAGAATCTGGCAGATAAAAAACGCTCAATATCTGTAAGCAGATTGCTTCAGGCTGGACAACGAAGATTTGATTGAAGTTGAAGGCATAGGTGCTAGTGATAATAAACATCATGTACCGGATCCATTAAAACCACATCTGGATATTTATAACGATAATGTGGATAGCGAAATCCCAGAAAAACCACAACACCTTTAAAGAAATTCTGGTCATGCTTTACTAGAGTTCAGATATGTAGAGCGAACACTAAGGCATTCTCTGCCCAAAATGAACATCACAAATTATCTGCATGTACTAATAGAACACCTCAACATTAAGGTTTTACCTATGTATTTGAACGTAACACAAACTGTATTAGAGGTGCAAATTCTTGCATAATTATGGTTCTGTTTGGCGTTAAAACCATTGAGCAAAACACTAAACAGCATGCCTCATAGTCATAGAATTCATGATAATAAGGATGGCCTTTAAGTGACCCATCTTCTGTACTTCTGTACGGTATTCAGCATATGATAGTTGAGACAAGCCTAACAGCTGCCTTCACTACGAGACTCAGATTCATTATAAAAAGTTTTCTCAATTCAGCAAACAAAATCAGGGCAATCAACGCACATGCAATCACTGTGCCCACGTACTCCTTCGGGCTCATCAAATGGTCTAACACCGACCTTGAAATGTTAAACAGAATCGTTGACGTTGAAATGACAAAGCGGATCTTGACTACACGCCCTTAAATTTTGTCCTCAGTTGGGGCCTTGAATATCAGGGCAGAAAATATAGAGGAATTAGAAATACAATGGAGGCAGAAAGCTATTCACGGTGAGTACCTCTAAATGTTAGATCAACATGAAGTGAATAGTAAAGCATCTAATATTTGGATGAGAAAGGGTGTTCTGTATCCAGAGACGGAGGGATTCGTCATTGCAATACAGGACAAGGTTGTCAGCACCAGGAATTATCGCAAACACGTGTTACATCAAGACGTTGTTGACTGGTGCATATTATATGGAGTAATTAACGAATCCATCGAGCGCATTATTGATAGCTGTCGCGTGATGGCTCAGAGAGAATATACGCACAGGCATAATGATGTAGCGGGCAATATATATGAACAACTTATCCTAACCCTAGGACTCTTAAAAGAATGGATGCCTTTGAATAGATATATTCCATTGCCCGTCTTAGAAAGTGAAGATTACATCTTTTATTGGGATGATTCACAAGTATAGCGAATTTAGGCATGAAGTAAAGACTATATGAAGGAAGGTGAATCATGCATCTGTTCATCCCATTGTCATTTTAGCTACAGGCAATGTTCACGCAAGATGCACTAAACATCTTAGACATTTTGGAGTCTGAGCAGCAGCTCAGAAGGTCGTTTTATTAAACACCTGTCGCATTGTGATAAACTTTCTTGCCTATCAGGAAGCAAGCGATTAAAAGCCTGTGGAGTAACAGATGGTAGCTCTATGAAAGCTACCAGAGGTGACTGTTGTTATCTCCAATGCTCGCGGCCACTCGTAATTGTATACATACAACATCAGCGGAGGCCGTTTCGAGCATCGTATTGGATTGACTTATATCATCCTAATCTCGTCAGCAACTTGACTTATTCCGTGGCCATGATGTATAACCGGGTTCACCCGAGCAAAAGTTTCAAATAATATAGCAATACTAAATGAACAACGTCATTATTATTATTTTTATGATAAACAAATAATAAATAATATAATGATATATACGTCGTATACAGCAAGCAGAACATTCACTTTCGCTAGAGGAAAATGCTGACAAGTCCCTTCATCGTAAATTCTACGGCACGATACGAGGAGAGGAGCTATCGATGGTTTCTCAAATCTGCTGAATTGACATCGAAGACGGAGGGATTATTTTTAGCCTGTCAAGAAGAAGTTATAAACACCTTAGTTTAAAATTAGCGCAGAATGAATATACCTGTAGGCGATACCAACTTCCGAGTGTGCAAGAAAGAGCCAGAAACAATTGGACATGGTCTAAGTGCATGCTTTAAGTATGCATGCCCTCCAAAATCTAAACACCAAGATAATTAACGTGATGGAATTCTCGGCACCAGCCGATGGTACTATCACGGCGAAGGAGGAAGAAAAATGGTATAAAAGCGTTATTTTTTAGCCAACTCAACAAAATCCGGCTTGCCAGCGTCAGGGTCAGGCGATCGCAAATCAGATGCAAAAGACCGTTCTTCTGGGATCACTGCATCTGATCCGAGAACTCTGTTCATCCTAACATTGTGCAAGGGTTGGTAATACTGAAAATGTTTCCAGAGGTTAAACCCTCACATTTCAGTTGTTTAGTGGTTCAGGTGGGTATACGCTCGGACTTCACCTCAGAGGTCCGGGGTTCAATCCCTGAGCCGGTAACCTTGGAAACTTTTCTATATACCTTTACCGAGGATCTAGAGGTTCGGAACCCACCTTAAACTGTAGCCCCCCCCCCCAATTCGTGTTCTTGACTGCAACCCAGTCCTTCAATGGTGGAGTAAAAATCAGACTTTTTCTAATACGTTGGGGCACACTGCTCTCGTTAGATCACTTGATTGCATTATAAAATACGTCCATAGCTGATGATAGACTGGGACAGACACATGCAAAAACTATTGCAAAAATATAAATATCCAGCTCTAACCAAAATGCCTTCCAAATGTTGCGCAGTAACCATCTTAAAGCTGTGGCAAGATTTTAAATTTTCTTATGTAATATAATAAATAATAATATAATTTAGAAAAATATAATTTCAAAAAAAAATTTTCAATTTATCTTGCAATAAATGACGTTAATTAATTGCTGTTAATTGAAAAGTTAACTTGATCGATAGTTTTAATTTTCTATTCCCATAGATTGTAGAGTAACATCTATACTGATCGATAGTAACTAATTTACTGATAACACAGATTTCCTGTATAAAAATTAGTGCAAAACAAGGATAAAATATTTAAGTAATAATTTTTCAATATCTGGATAAGCAATCTTAGGCCGAGGCACAGAAATAAATATAATGTACATTTGATATAATAATGTTTAACATAGTTTGTTAATTGATACGAACTACTGTTGTACCTTACATTGCGCTGCGGCGCGCATATACTTTTGGCAGTAGTTTCTGAAAACCGTTCTTTATTATTGCAAACGATGCATTTACACACCGTGTAATTATTTTCTATTTACTTTAGGGTGTTCTCCAGTTTGGAAAATTATTACAATTAAATAATTACAACCCTGTGATATTTTTGCACTTCAATATTTTTGTTATGGGTTAAAATTGTGCTTTTTTAAATTATTCTGCATAAGTATGTTCAGGTAAATCACAAAAGATTAAAGCTTTGATAATCATTATACAGTGTGTCCAAAAAGTCTGGAAACACCTCAATAACTATACAGATAAAATATTATTCAAATGGTTGAAAATCATTCTTGAAGTAGCTTTCTACGAGAAATCCAATGGTAATTTATAATGTGACCTTTAACTTGAGCCTCAAGGTCAACTTTATGTCAACAGGAACAGCAACGTGGACGTAGTAAAATCTATTTCCTTTTGGGAGCTGAATTTACAGGAGTCCCCTGGCCTCTTCCTATACAACCTGGCTGATACCATTAGCAGACCTTTAAAGTCACATCTGTCCAATGACCTGAGTACATATTAAAAAGTAACATTTCCCATTGTTTTGATTGTCGTTGTCAAAAATAGGGATTTCCATTTAATAACCACACAGTTGACCTTTAAATGACCTTAAAGGTCAAGTTGAAGGTGAAATGGCAGGTCATCGTTGGATTTCTCGTTCAAATTTATGCTAAGAATCACCTCGACCTGAAGAAATACAGAGCCATCCCGTTAACCCAAGCTGGACCTTGTTTAGGTTTGAATGATCTTAAGATGATCGGCAAAGTCACACCTGATCTATGAACAAAGTACATCTTTAAACGTAGAATTTCCCACCCTTTGGATCAACGATGTCAAAAATAGGGGTTTATACTTTAAAACACAAAGTTGACTCTGAAATTACCTTGAAGGTCAATATCAACCCTGTATAGTGATTTTTTATTATTATTTCTGACTACAGGTTACATGAAATACTTTTTTCAAAGTTTTTGTTATTAAGAATATTACCTTGTAGTCTTACATTAAACAAAAAATTGAATTTTTCGTGAGCAGCTTTTCTTTTTACCCGGATAATTTAAAAATGTCGTGTGATTTGCTTATTTGAACCTACTGGAGTTTTATTTATTTCTTCGAGGGTCGATTTGGTAACCATGCCGCTTTCGACGATTATTTCTGCCCTATATAATTTTATTATCTGGATCAGGTAAATATAGTCCAGCAATAACAGAAGTACCCTCTAATATTGCAAAGGCGTCACCATCTATCATTGATAAAACAGTTTGTTTGTGAGTTGGCATATGCTTAAAGATATAGCTTTTACTTTGTCGCATTTCAATTCGTTTTTCGACAGGGAAAGTGTATTTTCTAAATAGAAACATCCGGTGATGATTCAAGTGGGGAATAAGCCGAATAAATTTAATATCTTCAAGTCCATATCCACGATCGTTATTACCAGCAAGTCTGGTAAGTTGAACCGATGACCTGGCAGTCCTTGAAGAAGAAGAGCGATCTGAAGAATACGATCTGGAAGAAGGTAGCCAGGCAGAATAACGTCTGGCCTAGATACTTTGGATCTGGGCCTCGTGGGAGGAGAAGAAGACATGACCGGAGAATGATTTAGGTCAATCCGTTTTCATTCAGGTAAAGACTCGAAACTTAACGCTGCAATAAAAAACAAAGAATTATATTTTACTAGAGTCCGTGAAGCAAGCAGTAATGAGAAGTGTATAGTTTCTTTTATCCAGTTGCTACAAGTAGTTACTTTTTCAGTAGCAATTGTGGTAACGAAGCAATTTTGGTAAATAATTTAAAAATTTTATGAGTTAGATTTTCTATTTCATCCAAATTACCGTGAAAAATGTTAATTCTATTTACTTTTGAAATATAGTAAAGAATTATTTTATATGGCATTGACTAAATTTGATTGTATTAACTGTATATTTTGAAAAATTCTGCACACAGGCAGGAATACAAATACAAAGTGATGAAGTTGCAAATCCTTAAGTATGGGCGTCGGCTTCACATTAATCTAATGAAGCACTTTTAGAAAGAAAACATTAATCTTAAGAAGTTTAGAGATTTATATCCCAATCCAGGAAAATTGCAACTGTTCTTAAACCCTGGGATTGAAAAGTTTTTAAATCTATAGGAACCCTTTAAGAAAGAAAAAGAAATTTATTTCAAAGGGAAATATTTTTTTTTATTTTTTGTTGTAAAATAATTTGTTCATCTGAAAATTTAACTATTCAAATTGAAAATTTATCATTTTGTGGCTACACTGAAAAAAAATTTCAGGTTATGATGTTCCCATATATACTCTCTAGGACGTGTTTGGACAAATTTCTTATTGGTAACAACCACATGTAAATTATCCTGATTCACACGATAGCTGCTTTTCTATATTTCACTAATTTCACAAATTTTTCTATTTCCAATCGTTCGAAGTCGAGATATCGTGTCAGCCAGTTTCAAAGAGGGATTAACTTTAGGCTGCCGTACCAACGATACTTATATTTTTTTAAATTGGCTGTATTACGTTGAAACCTCTTCTTTTATCTACTGACTGTTTGCTATAAATTGATTAATTGTACTATCAGAAAAAAAATTTAAATTATTGAAGTTGGCAAACTGTCTCCTTAACATTTTATTTAAAAATAACCGATATCGCAAAAACAGACAATAACTTCCCTGGAAAACATAGACAATCAATCGAAATCTCAAAACACCCTAATAAAATCAATAGGGACAATGGATATAATACCGATCCGATTTGGTTTTTCGTCCTCTCGTGTTTTTAAGAAAATACTTAATTGCCCAATCAGGTGCGACCAGTCTCCACAGAGGGGCGCTCTGGCCAATCACACGCATCGTAGAGAGTATATATAAGAACGATCCAGTCTGAAATCTCAGTTTCAGGTTAGCTCTAACGGACTGAACCGTAATATTCACGAAATGTAGACAAGATTCGTAGTTTTGCACGCTAATGAAACCCAAAACACCCAACACTTTTTTTATGAAATCATTCCATTTCGGTAGAAATTCAACTTTTTTGAAATTATATATCTTTGTGTTAAAATTTCAACTGTTTTATCTTTTTTTGCATGGAAATAAAGCGTTTTTTACTATCTTTTCTTTATTGTTAGTACTGTTATTCTCTAGTAATTTTATATTTTTCGGTTTGAAGTTCATTACTTTTGCATTTAAGAAATTTTAATATTCCACTTTTGGTCAAAGACGTCTTTTTCATTATCAATATATATAAAATCTTAAGACAAATTTATATTGCATGACTTAAATAAATTGACTTTCGTAAATATTACAAAGAAGATGTATTATCTCATTACCCCAGGACTTAAAATCTAAAAACATTTTTTTTAAATCATCAAAGGAGAAGGGTCGATTTGGGTGGTCTTTGGCCTAATTTAGTTTTGGGTCAACAAATTGGATAAAAATTGGTTTAGTTGCTACCAACAATAATGAGTCGATTCCATCCTAAACGGACCACCTTCATCCCCTTACTTTCCCCAGGCCTATCCCTCAAATACTAAAAATTCCATCACTTGCTGACAGCAGTCTTGGAGAGATTCACCTATCAACTCCTTATTGACTACCTGTACACTTATTTATCATTTTTTGGCTTTCTAACCCCTTTTATGGGGGCGGAGGGGGTGCTTTTACTATTTATTCATTGGCGGGGTATACGAATACAAAATATCTAAACTTGATCAGCATACTTGGCCAGGGTAGCATAGTGTTCTTGGGGTGGCTGATTCTGAATCCGCGGTCCGTTAACCTCTATTACATTAGGTTCGAGGTCATTTGAAACTCAAATTGAAAAAAGCTGATAAAGGAATCCAGAAAAAAAAATATATATATAAAGGTTTTTGGGGTTTCTGAATCCGAACTCGGGGTTTTTTAACCGCTTGATGTCAATTAGAGGTCATTTCAAGGTCAAATCAATATTACTTTACGGCTACTGTGTCATTTAGCGTTACTGCTGGGAGAGAGCTGATATTTAGAACAATAAAGAAAATTTAGAATAGTAGAGGCCCCAGTACATATTGTTCATCAATTGACTTATCAATTTACATCAATGATGTTTAACAATCTAAGTTGTATTATTAAAGTATACTTTGTTTTACTCAGACCTTATGTTACTTAAGCTTGATGAAAAAAACCGGTATTTTTATGAAGTCTATAGAACTTTAAGCTCACGGCCTACGTTCTTTCGAAAAAAAGCTCTTCGTTTTTTCCGAAATGGTTAAATATTTGCAGCACAACTATCTTCTTCTTAACTTAGAAACTAATAGTATAGAAACTGAATGCTTTTTTCAAATCAAATGCAAATTAGATTTGATAGCGACTTTTTTGTGTCTATTGTAAATTTAATACGGGTTTATTTTATTTGCTTTGATTTTGTTGATGCTATTTTTTAAAGTTACCTCCCCCGCCCCACTTTCATTTTTTATTAAACTCTCATCTTTCACCTCGTATGTTTCGCATTTTCATAACCATTTTTATTCTTGTATTATTTGGTAAATATTAAAATCTGGGACAAAACTACAAATAAATATTGAACTACAAACAAAACATGAGATAAATATTTGAATAATAGACATAAGTAATCTTAGTTTTGAACAGATATATGTAAAATGTCACATGGAACAAAATATTGAATAATATTGTATTAATAGTATTGAATGAACATACTATTTTCCTTATTTCAAAAACTATATATGCCTGAAAGCTTAAATATATTGTGGATATATTTCTGAAGGTCAACTAAAATAGTTAAAGGTTAATCTAACAGTTACATTTTCTATGATTTTAATGGAATTTAAAAATATTTAACACCATTTTTCGGACTTTCTAAGATTTTGAGGTATTTCAATGTACTTGAGTACAATATACTATTTCAATACTACCTTGAGGCATCGGAATATCTCAAGAAATGTGCATCTAACGAGAAAAATTTCTTTAATCTAAACTTTTTATTATCAAGGGGGAAAGCTATACCGCAAAAATTTAACCCACACTCCACCCCCAAGGCGGGGGGGGGGCGAACATTAAAATTTAAAATGGGAAACTATATTTTTCATTGCAGATTCAGAACTTTCATAAAAATACGCAAGTTTTAGTGGAAACATTTCGGCCGATCTGCGCTTTCAAATAAAACAGACGAACTTCGGTTTATGTTGGTTAGTATAGGTTGGGTTGTTTAGGTTCGTTAAGATGCTTACGCTCGTTTCGGTTAGATTTGGTATGATGTGGTAGATGTGTTAGTTACTTTCGGTTGATTGCTCTCATTATATTTTGCTTTTTTAGTTGCGTCCATTAGTGTTAGTCGTATTTTTTGAGTTCGTTTGGGTTACTGTTGTTGATTACATTAATTTGGTTTAATCTGGTGTCACCGGTTAGGCTTTTTGGGATTTGTTTAGATCTCCTCACCTATACTGTTGATCAAACCCAAACGATCGTAACTAACAACACTAACCCAAACGAACGCAACCAATACAACCAACCTAAATGCAATAACAAAATCTTATGAACGTATATAACAACGCGAACCGAAACAAACGTAACCAACGCATCTAATTGAAACGAACGTAAGGAGCAGGACTATTCCAACCTGAGCGAATGTAAGCAACATCTGAAACCTTAAACAAACCAACCTTTACTAAATAACAGAAGCATTCCTTGAACAATCAACAATCCCATTTTTCGATAATGCAGCGCCGTCTGGCACGGATAGAATTTTCAAACTCAACTCACGTATTTTTATGTATTATTTTTATTTTATATATCAAGGGTTTCACGAGATTTTAAATATTTCAAGGGATTTCAGAGTTTTCGAATTATTTCATAAGATTTCAAAGAAGGAATTCAAATATCAATGGTAATAAAGAAGAATTTAACGCACTGAAATGATTGACAGGAATTTTAAAGTATTCCCACGGTTTCAAATTATAATAGAATCCACATTACAGCGGACAGATTTTTATTTGCAAAAACGTCAAAACATTTATCAAAATATATATATTATCATATTATTACATTTACCAATATAATTAAGAAAAGCCGCCAATTGCAAGACTAGAGCAGAAAGAATATTCATTTTTTCTCACTGAGAAAAAACGGATTACTCATGAATTAACCACGTCAAAAATGGTACTTTTTCAAATTAAAAGATAAGAATCTAGTTTTATTTACTTGGAATCTCATGAGCTCATGAGCAGAGGAGATTTAAAAACTGAAACTTGTACGAGAAATTCTGAGGCCAGATTCGGATTCAGCGACTCAAAATCCATAAGGGTTCCTTAGTCACTTGTTTCGTGCATTTTTTGCTATATAACTCAGTACAACATGAGAAAGACCTTTAATTTCCCTAGATTTATCCTAGCTAGGGGAACCGGTAAGCACACTGGGGAATTTTTGTGTATGAATTTGGCTTTTACGAGTTTCAAGACAAAAGAATCTGACAGCTGTACGCTTATACTTCTGTATACTGGTATTACCAAAATAATTTCCAAAATATCCCCAGGTTTTTCCCTAATTTATGCAACTAGGGAAAATCTGAGATGTGTAGGAAAAATTATGAGACCATATTTGGATTCAGCGGCTCAAAATCGATAAGGATAGCCTGGTCACTTGTCTCGTACATACAACTTTTTTTGTGGGCCTATTTTATTTATGAAAAGAAATAAAATACCATCCACCACACAGATCAAGCTTTCATGGTGATTGAATAAAAATGCATAAAAGTAGACATATGTTATAATATATTATGTTATCACTATTTTCATTAGTATATCATATTATCATCATTTAACAAATTTATAGAAAAGAAAATATTTTTGATCGTAATATCTCCATTAGCGATGATATTATAATATTTTTTAAGTTCAGATATAAACGAAACAGTTTTTTTCACAGCATATATTTCGCAAACACCTGCACAATGATTTCGAATACACATATTTGTTCTTTGAACTGATTTGCGAAACACAAATACCTCACAAGGACAATTTCAACGCGTAGTTAATTCATTAGATATGAACAACAGTATGTATCATATGATGTAATAAAGCCACAGAATATTCATCATTCGCACTGATATATGAATTCCTAATTAATTACGTAATCAGTTTTTCCTGAGTTAAAAAAAAATGTCGATCCTTTCTGTTCCAGTCTTGTCATTGGCCATTATCCTTAATTCTATTGGTAAATAACATAATATAATACTATAACTATATCTATATAACGTATTTTTTGGTTCCCGGAAATAAAAAATTTTCCGCTGTAATCTGGATTCTGTCCAAATTTAAAAGCGTGGACAGACTGAATTCCCTGGAAATCATTTCAAATTTTTTCATTTTTCTGAAATATAAAATCATTTTAAAATCTCTGGAACTTACATTAAATCTTAAAAAACTTAACGTTTGGATAAAACGTTATCCACATTAGTTATCACCTTCAGGAATAAATCCGCAATATTTGTAACGTTCGCGACATTTCAAATTTTATAGATAAGGAAAATGGTATACATTTTTTCAATAATAATGATATCCTGCACATTTTATTATACTGTTCTTATTATATTTGTTTGCTAAATCAAAAGGAAAAAAGTTTTATTAAAAAAAACTTACCATTTCTGTTTCCGTTTCCGTTTTTATGTTTCATTTCGGTAAAACTAATGTTATTTTGACGAAACTCAATGAAAGTATACCTTTTCATATCCTCAATATTCAAAATTATTTTAGATGGAAAAATTAATTGATTTCCGCGATAATCTTTTGTTCCGGTCCGAAACACTCTTTTTTCAAATGCAATTTGTCCTTCAGAAAATCGTCGTACAGAGTTCTTTCAGGGCTCAATTTTTTTTGACATAAACTTTTTGATGAAATGAAAAAAAAATATAGTCCCTATTGGAGAACATCCTCAAAAATGGAAAAAACTCGAAAAGTGACTTTTGCAACAATAAATTTTTCACTAAATGATGATCATTTGCTTAAATTGTGAAACATCTCAAAAAACAAATTACTTAATTCAATTTGACTAAGAAAAATGCGAAAAAAAATGTATTTTATTATTTGACTACAAGCTTCATTTTTGTACCCTTACCCTGTCAACATTCAAGTCGAATAATGAAGCTTCAGATGAATAAGAAAAAATACGAATTTTTAAGTTTTTTTGCCTTAAAATCAATTAGTTTTTTAATTTTGTTTAAATTTATGGATATGCAAGATCAGGAAGAAACACAGTATACTCAAAATTCTTACCATGAAGATCTATTTGAAATGTTGCTAAAAAGACCCAGACTAGCGTAGTATTGTTCGTATATTTTTTATATGTAGAAATATGTAGATATATTTTTGAAAACAAAATCTTAAACTTCTAATAGATCCATTGAAAATGGCTTATACGAGTCTAAATTTAACAAAAATTCAAAAACCAATTGATTTTAAGGCAAACAAAATTTAAAAATTTGTTGTTTTTTTTTCTTATTCATGTGAAGCGTCGAGTTTTTTTTTATTTTTGAGCATGTTTTCCAATTGGGACTATATATATTTTTTTTATTTCATCAGAAAGTATATATCAAAGCAAAAAATTTAGCCCTGAAAGAACTCTAAACAATGATTTTCTGAAGGACAAATTTCATTCGACAAAAAGTATTTAGGGCCGGAACAAATGATTATCTCGGAAACCAATTGATTTTTTCATCCAAAAAAATGTGTAAATATTGAGCACATAAAAAAGTAGTGTTGTTGAGTTATGTCAAAATAAAATTATGTTTGCGGAACTGAAAAATAAAAAACAAAAAAAAATTTCTCAACTTTCTCCAAAAATCACAATAATACCACTTTCACCCTTTTTACCCCCCCCCCCC
>NC_046659.1:104782443-104786751 GCF_010883055.1 Belonocnema kinseyi
CCCCCCCCCCCTTCCCCAATCAACCCCGCCACACCCCTGGTCGCGCATTTTTCTTTTTTACGTTGATTATGAGCCACTTTATCATTTTCAGTTGTCAAAGTGCTGTTAAGAATTTTCTTTTTTTTTGCCTCAAAATAAGTTAATTCGCCTGGACTATAGGCCGAATCTTTTTATTTGTCATCGACCTAAATTGACCAAAGCAAAAATAGAGAGAATTAAAAAAATATATTTTCAACCTGGAAAGTCGGAGTCAAATTTTACAGTTTTTAATTAAAATTTAGATTATCGATCAACCGGAGCGCTTAGTTATTTAATTTTACGTGCTACTCATTTTCTTAAATACATTTTTGCATGCCGATTCTAAATCCGACCTTAAAATTACTCTACGACTTCAGATTTTGGAGAAAAAAGCGATTGGAAATACATTTCGAAACCTTTCATGTTTTTTAGGGTCGCTGATTTGTAATCCGAAGTCAAAATTCAAAATAGCGAATCAGATATGACTGACTTATGTCTTAAAATAAAGCCGATATGACAAATAATTACTCCACGGGGGTTTTCGGGGCGTTGATTTTAAATCTGAGGACAAAATAAAAAATTCTAATATGTAGGAATTTTCAGAAATATTATTTTTTTTTACAATTTTTGTCCACCTTATTCAATCCATTATTTTGAATTTTCACATTTTTGCTTAATATTCAAAATCCTCGTTTCGAAAAACCCGCAAGTGGTAACTATTAGTCATATCGGGTTCATTTAAGGATTTTTGTCAGCTATATTGGATTTTTCATTGTTAATATGACTTCGGATTCAAAATCAGCCCCCCCCCCCCGAACTGTAATTATTAAACATTTTGTATTTATATTGGGATATCTGTCCACTATTTTGGATTCGCTATTTTAAATTCTTAAATTTTGACTTCGGATTAAAAATTAGCAATCCCAAAATCCTTTAAGTACGATGAATGACTATATTTCGATATTCAGGTTAAAAAGGTTTTTTTATATTCTCTTTATTTTTCCGATATTTATCTACAACATCTAAAAGGATTTATTCCTATGTTATTTCTGTCAAAAGATAATAAATTTTTACACGGAAAATATTTATTTAATACACAGTGCGCCGCCTATCACATCAGTTTAGATCTGTGCACAGTGATTCATAATTCTGTACAAAAAATTTAAAATGTTCATAATATATATTTGAATATGAAATTTAATTGCGCATCTTTTCTCCAAACAAAAAATTGTAGCTCTTGTAGTTTCCGAAATAAATCAAAGAAAACAGCTTTTTTTTAGTTTACCAAAATTTAATTTTTTGTTACTTCAACTCTTTTATGTAAAATTTCTCTTTGTCGGTTTTCATCAAATCTCCACGTTTTTAGACCCCTTGAGCCCGAAAAAACAATTTTTACTATAACTTTCGAAAAATTGATCAGATTGGATTCTGCTTTAATACACTTTTTTAAGGCCTAAAAAGAAAGAACGAGTTTATAAACCAGATAAAAATTAAAAAAGTTATCGAATTTTTAACATTTTTGAAACCAAATTTTTTCAATATTTTAAAATTCTATGCATGGTTATTCATAGTACTCAGAAGCACAAACAATTGATCTTAATGACTTTTTTCAATAAAAAAATTTATCAGAGTTAGAGCATTTCCAAAATTCAAAAAGAAAACAAAAATGGACATTTTGTATGATTAAATTTTTATGCGCATTATAAATTTATTGAAATGATACATGTTTCAACGCAGCTTACAATACAATTTAAAGCAAAATAAGTAAAAAATATTTAAGTAATCATAATAAATACAATTTGCACTTTATTTTGCAACACCTAAATATGCAATCCCAAGGCAGAGGTACATGAAAAATGTATTATATTTAATATAAAAGTGTTGTGTATAATGTAGAAAAGTTAAGATTTTGGAAAAAATCGACTGCGAAGCACGAGATGCGTGATGTCAATGTGTTCGTTAAAGCCGAAAGAGCTTTAACAAAAAGGAGTTCACAATGTCGATCCATTGACCTTTGATTTTCAAGAGTCTGTGCACAATTGCGGGAGAAATGCAAAGACCGAACGCGGAGTGCGAGAGCTATCAGTCGCTTTCCGTAGGTGCGCTCAAATTCTCGAGCTAAGCACTTCTAACAAAAGAGCATTCACAATCAAAAAATAACAGCGGTGGATATTTTGAGCTTTAATTGCAAAAGGGTTGCGCTAGAATTTGTGAAAATATATAAAATATAAAATTGAGCGCGAAGCGCGAGACAAATACATGATCGAGGGGTAAATTTTTTCAAAAAGGAATAAAGATGTTTTCTGGAAAATAATACTTAAATTGATTCAGCGGCTAAAAAAATTTGATTTCTTCACTTCCAGCACTGTCAGTGCTCGCGCTTAGGCAAGATAGTTTGCGCTCGGGTAATCGAGTTTGTTTACGAAAAGCTTCACAACTTGTAGTTCAAGAAATTTTGCACTGTAAGATTACCTGTGTAACAATTAAGTGTATGATACAAAGCTTATTCTACCGGACTCAAATTTGTATTAATAAATCGATAGTCACTGAGAATGCTGAATTTTCATTGAATTTGCATGAATCTTGCAAGCGCTAATTGAAACATTTATAAAAAAACATTGTACATGACTAAACAGAGTGCGACTGGAAGCTCGTTAAAAGTACACAATACGAATTAAATAAGTACAAAAAATGATATTCTCTCATCAATATAATATATTTTTCAAATTTATCAAAAAAGTATGGTAGAAATTTCCTGAAGAAACTTGCGAAACATACTCACAATAAGGCAGTAATTTTTTTCAAAATAGTAAATATACCAAAGCCAAATCGGGACAGAAAAAGTTTTAATTAATACTTTGATCGAGCTGACAGTCGCACTCGATTACACCAGCGCCGACTATCTTGCCTACGCGCGAGCACCGACAGCGCTGGAAGTAAAAGGATCATAATTTTTTTAAGCGCAAAATAAATCGAAGTAATAATTTCCAGAAAACTTATGTTTTCCTTTTTAAACAACTTACCCGCTGGAACTTTTAGCTTGCTTCAAATTCACTCGACTCCCGAAACGTTGGAAAGTATTAGTGTCGAATTTTTACAAGATTATGAACAAAAATTATAATATTCTTTGCATATAAATATCTGAACTTTTAACATACAGCATTACCTTCAGAACAGTATAAAGCGTAATACGCAATTAAATTTTCTGTTTTAATATATGCTATAAAAATTGAAATTTAAAACATTTTTTACACGCTGTCAGAGGCCAACAAAACGGAACACTAGAATTCTCTGACGGATTATTGCACGTCACCCCGCAATCAGTCAAACAAATTAAACTGCATCTCCTGTAGAACGTTTTTATCAGTGTTAACATGCAAAATAAAAAA
Organism: Belonocnema kinseyi; assembly: GCF_010883055.1. NCBI lineage: Eukaryota > Metazoa > Arthropoda > Insecta > Hymenoptera > Cynipidae > Belonocnema > Belonocnema kinseyi. The sequence continues at coordinate 104,785,851 of NC_046659.1, forward strand.
TTTATCCATTTCTATTTGTTGTTAAAGATTTAGGTTTTCAAAGCGACTCAGTTCGTCGGCGCGAGAAATCGCCAGTTCGCCGTCAAAATGAACCTTCTGTGAGTCAACAAAGCCGACCAACCGAACAATCTATGTTGAGTAAGCCACTTTTTTGAAGTAATTCATTACTTGTATATACATCACAGGGAAAAAATGTAGCTCATTAGAATTATCTTACTTAAAAAATACCTTCAATATTTATAAAGAATAATATAAATTTTGCACCCATTCTCTTAATTTTAAAGATTTACAAAAAATCAGCATAACTAAAGTAATATGTACCTGTGCTATATTTTGAGATAATGGCGAACAATACGTTGGAATTTCTTCAACACAAAGTTGTTTCCTTGCATGAAAATATTGTATCATTGATGTTAAAGATAATAATTTTGCACATTAGATTTAAAAAATTGTAAATCCTTCAATTGTTCTGAAATCGAAACATTTATAATTTAAGAGATAAAAAATACGTTACATATTTTTTCTATATTTATTAAAAAGTAAAACTCCGAAAGGGGCTCCCCGATATAGCGGAACTCAATTGAGTTAGTTCTTTTAATGTTACGCATGCATGTTTATGCATCGAAATTGATTATAATTGCTTTTTGGACCAATTATTTTCAAGATTAAAGAAAAATTTATTTGATGATATTTGACGGTCAATTATATCATAGGTATTACAATCATTGGGAATATTTCAAATGTCCTAATATAAAAATATAGGATGATTCGTTTTTCTGTACTACCCTTCAAATATAATCGCATATACGAGGGTAGTTCAATAAGTCCTTAGAATGACCAACAGATGGCGCGCGAATCGCTCCAAATCATCTGTTTTCAGTCAGCACCACTCCCGACTAGA
>NC_046659.1:104786851-104818927 GCF_010883055.1 Belonocnema kinseyi
TATAGAGCTCCAAGGAGATTATGTTGAAAAATAAAAAAAAATTTACCCAAAAAAATTTGTTTTTATACTTCATTCTAAGGACTTATTGAACTACCCTCGTACTAAGTGTTACTCTTCTGTGAAAGTAACTTTTAGAGTTATATCACAAGCTTCATCGCGCTCAATTTTTCGTATATCAATTTATGCGACAAGAGATATATAAATCTGTAATTAAATTTTGTTAGCTTCAAACAAAAAAGAATATTTTTCAACAAAATACATAAAAAATATGTTGATTTTGAATCAAATACAGTTGACTTTAATTCAGAAACGAATATTCAACCGTAGAAAACAAAATCAGGAATTTTTAACTGGAATCATTAACATTTCATCTGACAAAATTAATTTTCAACCAATTTTTGTATGATGTCATATATTTTTATGACATGGGAAATAATTTTTTTTTCGTGAAAGTCATTTATTAAATTAATGTGCGTTTCAACTCCTACTTCTGAAAAATTAAAAACTTCATCAATTTTCTATTTTAAAAGCATATATAAGAGAAATATGTAGCAAAAAATAGTAATTGACGCTGTTTTTATTTGAATTTGTTTATGAATTTGTATCCTTCTCCATTGATAACAGCAATATATTTTTGAAAAATTCGTCGCTCAATCTGACCCATGCTTACCTCACGGACTTTAGGAAAACATTAACCTCTTTTTTTTCTTCCAGATTTGAGTTTCAAGTCTTTACCTGAAAGACAATTTATTGACCTAAATCATTCTCCGGTCAGGTCTCCTTCTCCCACGAGGCAAAGGTCGAGATCTCCTTCTAGTAGTCATCATCCGGCCTGGCTGCCTCCTTCCAGACCCTATTCTTCAGGCTGCACTTCTTCTTCAAAGCCTGCCAGGTTCTCGGTTCCAATTACTAAGCTTCCTAGTAATAAAGGTCATGGATATGGACTTGAAAATCTTGAATTTATTCGGCTCATTCCCCTTAAGAATGATCACCAAACATTTGTATTTCAAAGGTACACTTTCCCAGCTGATACTGGATTGAAAGTGAGAGCAAGTATAACTCATAACTATGAGCCTATTCCAACCCAAGAACAAATTGTTTTATCAACATTTGATGGTGACGTCTTCGCAATATTGGAGAGCACTAATAGTCTCGCTGGAATTTATATGCAAATCAACTCTAGCAGAAGACGGGCGAAAATTAATATGGAAAGTGGCATGGTTACCAAATTGACCTTTGACGAAATAAATGAAACCCCAGTAGGTTGCCACCTAATCTCAAGAAATTTTCGAATAAGCCGGGTGAATAGCAAAGCCCCACACTAATCATGCATTTGTTTGTTAAACGTAAAGCTACATTATAATATTCTTAATAATTATAACGCAGATCTAAATGTTGTATCTAACTTATAATTTGGAATGATAATAAAAAGATAATGTATAATGGTTCCTAATACTTTAAATACACGGTACTGCAAATAAAGTAGTCTGACCGGCAGACCAAAGAAATGTATACTTATGTATTTTCACCTACTGAATCCGAATTTGAAGTCAGGAATAGCAAATTGGTTTATGTTTTAACCCAAGCCTCATAAGACGCCCGTAAAAAGGCTGTTTTCCGCCTAATTAAAAAAAATGGTCTGCCCGGCGGACCAGAGGAGTGTATTCTAATGTATCTTGACCTACTGAATCCGAATTTAAAGTCAGAAATATCAAATTGGTTTGTGTTTTAACCCTAGTCTCAAAAAAACATCCGTAAACAGGCGGTTTTCCGCCACGTTAAAAAAAAGTGGTCTACTCAGCAGGCCAGAAAAGTGTATCCTTATTATTTTGCCCCACTGAATCCAAATCCGAAGTCAGAATATCACATTGGATCGTATTTTAACCCCAACCTTAAAACACACTCGTAAGCGCCGGTTTGCCGTCAATTTCGAATTGAAATATGTCAGATTTTCGAAATTCAAAACGGCGCCTCCAATAAGGCAGACTCGCTTGTTTAGGCCAGGGGTTATCAAAAGCCGATGCATGTAAGCTCCTTTAACGTCATGATCCGGTTCTGGGCATCTGCACGTAAATAGCGAGTACAATTCACTCTCTTTTTTGTGATATAGGCTTCCCTTATTCGTGCAAGATCTGTGAAACGGTTATTTTTTACATTTTCATTTTCTATCAGTTATATCTCGTACGAGCAACCAGCAGTAATCAGCCATAATATGTTTATTCCACCTTCCTTGGTATTGACGCTCCACATCCTTGAGCTCCTGATGGAATCTTTCATCTTGCTCTTCACTGAAAGCACCTAGATATTCTGGGAAGTAGACAACATGAGAATCCAAGAAATGAAATTTAAGATTTATCAAGCAGCCCATTTTCCTATAATTTTCTACCATTTTCGCTAGTTTTTCTCTGCAACATGGACTGTTGTGGTTTCCTAGGAAATTCTTATTGATCAATTTGAAACTAAGCCATGCCGCTCTTGCATCTGTTTCCAGCTTGGTAACAAAAGTTTCATCGCTCTGGTCAAGCGGGCAGATTACTTCCTATTTTTTTTTTAATTTAGCGGAAAACCACCTTTTTAAAGGTGTTTTTTGATGTTAGGGTTGAACCACAAGCCAATTTGATATTTCTGATTTGGGATTCTGATTCAGCGGGTCAAAATAAATAAGAATACACTGCTCTGATCTATCAGTCAGACCACATTTTTTTGACGGGCTGTGTTATTCGTCAATTACCCACCCATGCTTATTCAGAAGCAATTAAAAAAAGGATGCTTTTTCCCTTACAAAAATATTAAAGTTGAAAAAGTATCATTGGGTTATAATAATTGACCTATATTAATTTCACCATACTAGAGACTGCCTATCATAAATAGCAAATTATTCCACAGAGTTTAACCTCATCAGTTTTCAAAAATAAAGGAATTGTTTCGTAACATATAATAGGCCTTAGTTTACAACATTTAAAAAAATCGTTTACTCCTATATCATCAAATGAAGGGGTCGCTGCTAACCAAGTATTACAGTCGGATGCGTGTTTATTCGCACATCAAACTTTTAGTTGTTAACAAACAAAGTTTGTGCAGTAAAATCTATAAAGTGCATTAAGAGTAACTAATTAGCACTAATGCACTCGTTTTTAGTGATTTTTTAGCTTTAAAACCATTACCGCAATCAATGTTAACCCTGAAGTACAAGAACGGGTTCCAGATACCTGGACTTTTTTAGAAGTATTTTTTTCGAAAAAGTTTTCTAATTTTTTACAAAATATTTATTATAGGCAATCAATTTTCATATCTATTCTTACAATATTCATTTTTTCGAGAGCTTGAGCTACAATTTGCAAAAAATAAATAGAACTAAGTCTACTTAAATCGGAGATATTCCGGTTTGATGTTTGCTCGAATCCGCTTGATCCGTTCTAGGTGTAACGGGAAATTTCGAGATTCTATCACTTGAGGGTTAAGCAAAAAGTTTTTCTACGTTAAACTGCTCAATTTATCGAAACTTTTCTGTTAAGTAAGCAATGCGTACGTGTCGCCATCTCTGTGTGACGTCAGTTACTCGGTGCAATGGCATTTTGAACTTTCAATGCAAAAATTGGGAATCTGCAGTCCTCACTTTCAGCTCTTCACGAGAAAGTTGACCAGCTTTAGGTTAGGAGCTAGAAACAAGGAAAAAAAGGAGCTAGAGTTCGAGAAAGAAAAACTGCGGTTGGCTATTATGGAACAAGACCGCATAATCGAGACAATGGATAGAGCGTTAACAAGAAAAAACTTGATTATTTTCAGTGTTCTTGAGAGAGACGACAAGGACAAGGTGCAGTCTGTATATGGCATTTTCAAGCAGCATCTTCATGTTAAACAATGCTCAGACCAGATCGAATCTGTTAGACAAATTGCAGGAAAATTCCTGTACAAACCCCGTCCCCTCTTAACTAAGCTCCATTCTTTGAGGATAAGAAAATGATCTTATTGCAACTAAAAAAATCAATCTGCTGAGCTAGTACACTTTCATGACGCTGCTCGTGGAGAACTATACTAAAAAAGTCCAAAATGAAATTAAGAGTCTGCTCCCATATCTTGAAGAGGCAAAAAATGTCGATCTGAATGTTTCCTCAAGCAATAATGCGATATATGTGGGCGGCTGAAAATTCGAATTCAAATCTGCGTCAGCGTTTTGGTCTGTAATCAAGAATACCAAGTTGTCTGAGGATGGCGCGCAATAATTTAGAAAAGGGGAAATGTGGCAAGTAATCGGCATACAGGGAGGAGCAAAGCACAAGGCCCGGAATCCCACCAGCTATTATCAAAGAGCTGACGGGCATTCTTACTAAAGGGGATATTCACAATCGGTTGTAAGTAGATAATAAATTTAATCATTTCTTTTTTAAGACCTTGAAATAAAAATAAAAAGATAGAGCCAGTGACGGCCTAGCTCTTTTTGTAAGCAGACTTTATTATGGTAGTGAGGTTATACGTATGTCAAAGTATTGAATCTCTGCCAAAGAGATTCAATTTAATAGATTTAAGTTGACTGTCAGAGAAATACAGCAATGTTCCAATCACTATATATGGCGATTACAACTCTACGGTGGGAGGATTAGACCGGGGTCCTCCTAATATGTTTTCTCGCATAAACTTTTGTATGTACTAGAAGAATCACGATGTTGCGGATAAGAGGACTAGGCATAAGGGGACTCCTTGCTTTAGCTCCTTTCATCTGATCTTAGACCATTTATCACTGTGTTTCATTTTCTTAATCTTACCCCTGTTCTTTTTTCCATGCTCGAATTTGTTCTTATTCAGGTGTTTTTCTCTACATTTTAGGACTTTTAATTGTTTATTTATTTATTTTGAAAAATGATAAGTCTAATAGTCAGTGGCTACAATAGATGGTCATATAGTAATATTGCTAATACGTGGACGAATAACAGGGCTACATTATACAAAGAGAATCATTGAATATGTCAGTGTGCTCATATTTTTTCTGTAGGAGATTTAATTGAATAGGTATTTAGAAGGCGGGAGAATTCATTTCCCAGTTAGAGCTTGGCTTCGGAAGATAAAAGAATGGTTGCCTTCCTTGGATAGACGCTCTACTTTCGCTACCAGGTGTATTCAATGGCAGTAGCGATAGGATGTATGGACATTGGATTAAATTATACACTACCTTGAATAAAAATAATAAAGATGCGAATGTTTTTCTTTGCTCTAGTGTCCAAACATCAAATCTCCGTACCATTTGCTCATAGTCTGAACCCGGTGGCAAATAGTTACCGCTCCGCTTGTATGCTACGAATTTAAGTAATCTCTTTTGTCATTTTTTAATCGCAGTCACATATTTTTGATATTATGGAGACCATACAATAGAAGCATATTCAAACTTCGATCGTATTAATGCATTGAATAACATTTGAAGCAGTTTGGTAGACTTGAAGTTCTTGCATGTACGTAGGATAAAACCAAAGAGTTTATTAACGCTAGAGATCGAATTATTTATTTAGGGTATAAAAGTAAGGCCTTCGTCAAATTTTATACTCAGATCTGGCATTATAGATACCCTTTCTAGTATTTCACTATCAATCTCGTAATCAGATTTTATGAAATCAGTTTTTCTTGTGAATGTTATGATTTTACATTTCGCTGTATTGAGATCAAATGAGTTATCAATATACCAGATTTGCAAATACCCAAGGTTTTTTGCAAAATTTTACAGTCTTGGGTAATAGATATGGTTCTTTCCCCTTTTTTCCTCACAGTTCGGCATACAGAACACTTTCTCGTCTGAGTTCTCACTATCTGTGAAACTTATTTAAAGTATACTCCCGTATCGTCCTACGTAACTTCCGTAACTTCTTTCGTCACTCTACTACCCCACCCTTCTACCTGATCTTCTTCCGTGCTTCTCTTTACCTCCTCTGCCCTGGCGTTGCTACTTAGCTTTACCAGTTATCCTACACTGCTACACAATTTAAACAAACTAATCTCTCAGGCCATCCAAAAGAGACTCAAACGCTCTAAATATCGCTTACTTCTTTACTCTTATTATTTTCATCACAGAATCTTTTACCCAAACCTCATCTTTCATAATTATACTTACAAGGAAGGTTACCCAAATGTTATATTCCGATTGTTTTCAAATTTTACACAATTACAAAGGGCCATGTTACAGAAATTTGAATGCTTGAATTTTTTTCAAATCTTGTACACGACGGATTAAGTGAACATCGAATATTTGAGGAGTGAATTAGGTTTCTGATTTATAAAGGCTTGGAATCGATTTTCGTACAATGAATTTACATTGTGTTTATAAAATGCTTGTCGTATACCAAACTCTTGTGCTTTTAACATATTAAAATGCAGTACCACTACTATTCAAATTGTGTGGAATAATAAGTTTATCTAATGTTATTGGTTTAAAATAACAACCAGAACAAAATAGATTTAAATGGAAAATTAATATTTTTAATCAGAAAATTTTTTTTTCAATTCTTAATGGATTGTACGGTAACCAAATTTTCCCTTTCTTTCACGCAATGCATTAATATTGAACATGTAGCTTTTTTACAGAAACCCAGATTTTTATTTATAGATGATTTTCGGCAATTTAATTTCATTATATATTACAGATATTCTTTAGCTTAAAACAATTTGATGTGTTTCAACTCCGTTGTAAAAATAATTCGAAATAAAACTAAAGGCTAAAAATGTTCATTAGATGACCTTGCAAGTTAGAGTTTTATTAAGACATTACTAAAAACTTATTTTGATAAAGTATTTTAACACTGAGATGCTTGACGAATTGTGCACAGAACTTACAAGTACCCGAGAAGTTACTTGCAGCCTTAAAATATGACTCATAATTCATTTAGTAAACACCTAAATAATGATGGTGAAACATTAATTCATTCATTGGACCTTATCTCGAAATACAAATATCTCGCAAGGACAAGCTTGAGGCGTAGATAATTTAAAAGATAAAAACAAAAACACATTATAATGTACTGAAATAAAACTCTAGAATTTTATTCATCAGCTATACTGTTATATAAATTCTTAATTAATACAGTAATCAGTTTCTCTTCACTTAGAAAAAATGACAATCCTTTCTGCTCTAGTCCTATCTCTGACAAATACTCTTAGTTCTCTTGGTAAATAATATAATAAAATGTCTATATACATTTTTTGCTTCTTCCGCCAAAAATAAACATAACAATTTTTTTAAATAACTGTTATCAGGATTATCTAGAATATTCATTCAAGCCTTACTTATTAAATTGTTGTCTATATCAATGTTTTGGAAATTTTTCCCATAAATAAAACTGCATTTCCTCCTGAATGTTGTTTTCTGTGTGAAAATGCAAAAAAAAATCGTTTATTTCTATTTGTTCTTACAGAATTAAGTTTTAAAAGCGGCTTACTACCTCAGCGCGAAAAATTCCCCGTTCGCCGAAGAAATACACCTTCTTCGAATCCATCAAGCCAACCAGCTAATCAATCTACGTTGGGTACGTAAAATTAGTAACATTAGTAACTACCTCTCGTATTCCAACAAAAAGGTTGAGTGTTACGGTGCAATTTTATCAGAGGTCCTTTGATCATTTTGAATATGTTGAATATCCTAATATAGAAAAATATGGGTTATTTCGTTTTTCTATACTACCCGCCAAATACAATCGTATACAATAGTTCTTAGTTTTCTGTTAAAGTAATTTTTAGAATTACGTAAAAAGCTTTTACGCGGTTAAAGTTTTGTGTATCAATTTATGCGACAGGAGATATACAGTTAAGTTTAGTCCAAAAACTAATTTACAACCGAAGAAAATAATATAAAAAGAGATGAACTGTAAAACCGGTAAAACATGAAAAATTCAACCGTATTGTTTTATTTTCGTCCGAAAAAGGCATATTTTCTGCAAAACTGTTAAATTTTAAACCAAATAAATTAATTTGTAACCAAATAATAAAATTCTTAATGATAAAGAGGATTCTTAAAAACAATACAACTATATTTTCAACCAAAGAGACACATTTTCGTCTAAAATCAGAAATTTTTAACTCGAACAATTATCATTTCAGCTGAAAAAATCAATTTGAACCAAAAACGAATAAAGATTTAATTCCAGAATCAATACATTTTTCTTTGTCAGAGAGTCTTCATAGATTTTGGATAATTCTTAATTCCAGTATTTAAGAACAATTGCAAACATTTTTATTGTGTCATATATCTCTATGACTCTGGGAAAATTTTTTCTTCCTAAAAGTGATTGATTAATTTAATGTATTTTCAACTCCTATTTTTAAAATATTAACCACCTGGTGAATTTTATATTTTAAAAACGTATATAAGAGAAATATGTTGCAAAAAATAATATTTAACGCTGTTTTTATTTGCATTTTTTATAAATTTGTATTCTTTTTCTATTGTTAATAGCAATATCTTTTTGAAAACTTCGTCACGGGCGGTAGATAAACAGAATCCTGTGTTTTTCCTTGCAGAGTTAAATTTCAAGTCTTTATCTGAAAGACAACTCATTGATTTGAATTATCCTCCGGTCAGGTCTCCTTCTCCCACGAGGCCCAGGTCAAAGTTTCCTCCTGGTATTCATCATCCAGCCTGCCTGCTTCGTTCCAGTCCCTATTCTTCAGACTGCACTTCTTCTTCACGGCCTGCCAGGTTCTCGGTTCCAGTTACTAGGCTTCCTAGTAGTAAAGGTCATGGATATGGACTTGAAGATCTTGAATCTATTCGGCTTATTCCCCGAAGGAATGATCACCAGACATTTGTACTTCGAAGGTACACTTTCCCCGCCGATACAGGACTGAAAGTGATAGCAAGTACGACTTATAGCTATGAGCCTATGCCAACCCAAGAACAAATTGTTTTATCAACATTCGATGGTGAGGTCTTCGCAATATTGGAGAAGACTAATATTCTCGCTGGTATGTATTTATATAGTAAATCTAGCAGAAGAAGAGCGAAAATAAACATGAAAAGCAGCACTGTTACCAAATTGACCGTTCACGAAATAAAGGAAACCCCGGTAGGTTGCCACCTAATCCGAAGAAATTTTCGAATAAGCCAAGTAAAAAGCAAATCCCAGCACTAATAATTTAATTATTTTATAAATATAAAGCTACATTATAATATTCTCAATAATTCTAGCGCGGATCTAAATGTTTTATGTAACTTGTAATCAGTAATAATAATAAAAAGCCTATGTATAATGATTCTCAATATTTTAATTATTCGTCAATTACTTACCCTTGCTTATTCAGAAGCAATCACAGAAAAAACTGGGGGTAAAAAGTTTCGCAGGCAATCATTAATTCAGGGTAACTTCAGCTAGGGTAAGGGTAATGTCGGCCAGGAAATTGATAAGTTGGTGAATTATACATGAAATTACCCTGGAGGAGGGTAATATACAGGGGAAGTGTCACATGCTGATTTTATATTTATATAAGTGGCTATACATATTGAATTACGACATATTAACGCATATAAAGTAATCCCGAAAGATGATACAGCATATTAATCATCAAATTGTTGGCCGAATTCTGAACTCAGAACACTTTACTCGTCAAAATAATTTTGTCAGCAGACGCAGTGTTTAGAAGTCGCCAGGATCTATAAAGTTAGTAGGTGCATTAAGAAAACAACAGCGTAAAGTTTCGACTTGGGAATATCCGAATATGATTGTCACAACGGAAACTTTACGTCAAAACTCTAAAATAAATTATTTTTTATTTAATTGCAGGAATCCTTTCAGTTCAATGATTAATTAGAAATCTTGGGATAATGGCCGACCGAGCGCAGTTGCACAATCTGGACATTAATCAAATGATGATGAGGTACAGTCAGTCCTAGAGGCTATCAATTTTTCGGGGGGAATGTTCACGTTATCGATTTCGCTCGGAGGAGAAGTGAATTTGCGCAGTAGATATGTACGCAGTAATGAATGATAGCGGTTGATTTTAATCTCTGCGAAATATGCACTGGCGAAACCGGGGAGCTCCACCGGCACATCGAGAAACACGGCGGTAGGAAAATTATAACAGGAAGTTAAATATAAACAAATAATGTTAACGTGGCTTAGTCTTAACTAAAATTAACTGCAAGCATAAATCAGAATGACCTTAGTTTCTATTTAAAATTAGTGGTGGAGACCTAAGAACTTTTTCTAGTTCTGTTAACGGCAAATATTATTAGGAAATAGAAAAATTATGAAATAAACAATAATAAACGTAGAAACTCCAACAGTTGTTTCATTTGTCGTAGCTCCATGATTCTTCGTGAATAATGAAGCTACGATAAAGCATAAGCTACTATTAAAATTTGAAATTTTAAAATTAATTCCTTATATTTTTAATTATAAGTTATAATTTATTAAGTTTAGGAATTTTCGGGGCCGACGCGTGTAGACCGAGGTAGTGCGTTCGGCAGCGCTTCCCACTGCTGGCTGCGGCTCCGTTGTCGGTCTCGCAGCCAATCAACGAGCCCGCTGCCGCCCCCTCCGCTCTCGGCCAGCATCATGCTCGGTCACCGGGAATGAGTTTAGCGTGAGACCAGTCGTTGTACGAATTTTCTTGAAGACAGATCCGCTCTGTATCCAACTATGTATAAATCAAAAGTGGGTAGTGAAACCTCGTATTCTCTAGTTTTTGTTCGGCAATCCCTCACCCTTACGCTTTCATCATCCGTTCCAGCCTTGACTTTGGAACTTCATCGCTACGTTTCGGTCTCTCAGTTCTCTCCGATTCAGTGTCTTTCTCCCTCGGGCGCACAGTGAGGTATTTTGGATTTGTTCGTGCAAAAAATCGACAACTCGTCAATTTTCAACCGAATTAAGTTTTTGTAATTCGTACAAACAATGCTTTATGCTGATTGCTATCTATGTTTTCAACCAATAAGTGCAAAACTTTCTATTTTATTCTATTTTTGCAATAAAAGTTTTAAATAATAGTTAATAAACTTTCACAACGTTAATACTTTCATTTTCAAATTATTCGACCGAGAAACGATTATTATGAAGAAATGAACGAAAGAGTATTTTATAGAATTTTAAATCTTTTTTGCTTATAGTTTTCATTAAAATATACATAAAAACTGCGAGAAAAAAAGATTTAAAATTCTATAAAATACTCTTTCGTTGATCTCTTCAGAAGAAACGTTTCTGGGTTGAATAATTTGAAAATTAAACTTTTAAAGTTATGAACGTTTATTTAAATAACAATGAGCATGAAGCATTGTTTGTACGAATTACCAAATATTACTCACATCAGAATAGCGTAAAAATCGGCCGACGACTGCCGACGTTTTTTTGACGTACACCCTAATCGCCGGACGCGATTGCAACGGGCGCCTCAGGCTGAGGAGGCCACACTTCCCGCGGCTGAACGCAGGCAGCGAGCTACCGCTCGTAGGGCGGAAGCAGCCACACGCGCCGAAGAGAATCGGTTACATCGCCTAGAGAAGGGTCGCTTGCGTCGCCAAGAGGAGGAACTTTTACGTCGTGCGAAAGAAGAGCGTTTACGTCACGACCGGCACCGCCTGACCTTAGATGGCTCCCTTCCACAATCAGTCTACAATGCACGACACAGAGGCCGGCACCTCCGCCTCACCACAACCCGGCAGCACCCAGCGTCGCTGGATGCTAGTGCATCTACCACCCGACGTGATAGATGCACTCGCAGCATCAAACTTGGTACCACAGCTATCAAATGCTCCTCGCACTAACTGGCGCTCTCCCATATGGGCTATACGAACACCCGATGTCCCTCTGCCCACCTTTGCGGGCATGAATCACGAGGACCCGGAGGAATTCCTTAATCATTGCGGGAGTAGCCGCACTCAATTAACTGCATAATAAATTATATTCCACTAAACAGGAAGAAAAGGAAGCCAGTTTTGACCGCACTTGCACGGCCGCCGTTGTTTCAGAAAGTGGTCGAAACCCAGCAGGAGTATCAGAACATAACACAAGACGTTCTCAGATGAAGAGAACTAGCTGGCTCACCGCCCCGATCACCAGAAGGCGTCGATTTTCTGAGTCGCCAACGACTGACCGAACCCACTGGATTACGGCAGATAGTAATGTGGAAATATCATGAAGCGACCGTACCAGGGCCCCTGGGATGGACGAGGCGATCCTTTCCATTAGAGAAAAATTTTACTGGCCGTGAATGAGTCGCGAAATCCGGAGATACGTGACCGGTTCACACTTGTGCATTTGTTGCACGCAAAATTTACTCATCGGATTGTGTCGACTTAAGAACGCAGCCACGGTTGTAACGCCCAGTCATCTCCTTATGGGCATAACAATCCTTCGCACAGGCGAATGGGCGTTCCAACCCGATTCTGACAACGTACCGCCGAAAACGGAGCACGAGGGCCGAGAGCAAGAGGCTCGTCAACGATAGGCAGAACACCGGGCTCGGTATGCTGCCATACCTAGTCTGCTACGCTATTTTCCGGAAGATTGGCTCTACGCACTGAACCACAGACTCTCCAACAAACTACATTGTTACAACGCGAAACTAACCCCAGCCCGACTAGGTCCCTACCCGATCCTCGATCACATCTCGGGCGAGGTATACTGTGTCTGGAGGGAAGTAGTCGCTCAGAAAGTGCACGCAGATGTATGAGTGCCAGCACCAGCGCCTGAAAGGGCAGTGCTGTCATCAGCAAACGAAGCGGAAGCGAACAAGCTGGAGGGTGACAGGACGCTACCCACACACGAACCAGTAGCCGAGAGCCAAGGTGCCGCCAGTTAGGACTTAGTCAGGGCTGCCGCAAGACACTCTAGTTAGAACCTTGTTAGTATACTATAGGACCAACTAACCAGGGAATAGGGTGATCGTCCCTATTTGTTGTTCTAAAAGGGGGGAGCAAGCTCTATCCGAGAAGAGCTGGAATTGTGGTATGTTAAGGAGACAGCATGAGAACCTTGAGGATCCAACAATCTCTCCACACGATTTCACTCAGAATTTTCCAAGGAGCAATTCTGAGTGAAGGTCCTACGTGATAAATTAAGGGTTCTTGAGATTTAGACGACTAGTTTGCCTACTCCCTCTAAAATCATCAGCATTGTCCAGGCACATCTGCTGCGTACCTACGCAGCCGTAATAGCCCAAAAATCCCGGGTTTCTAAAATCACGAGCCTGCCGTCCTGTTTTCGTTCCGCAAGAAAACATTGCGACGCTGACGAAGAAAATCAAGCGTCCCCGTCGCACCTAGTTCACGGCAACAGTGACTGATACAACGTTGCCCAGTACCTCCCAACAACAGACACCAGAATCATTAAATGACACTTTCTATCTAACTGCTTTTGAAACGCCGGAGACGTTCTCTCCTTCTCTTTGCAGGTGCCCGCCGCCGAAACGGTTCTGTGGGTCTCATCGCCGAAAACACTTATAACCGCCCGCGTTAAACCCCAGGATTTCTCTCCTTTCCTTAGTTCTTATCTCTTCCTCCCTTCCAATACAAAACAATAACAAATGCCGCACTCGGCGACCACTTACTTATAAACACCACAAAAAGCTACGGCTTCATGCAACCCCCACACCTGTGGACGGTCTTTCTGCGTGGTAAAAACTCATAAAGGGGGAAATTAAGCTAGTCCAGTTACCCCCACTCACTAGTCAGAAGAATCCGCCCCAGGGAATGCGGGGTTGTTAACCCGGAAAAATACATCAATACGCCGGGGCAGAAAACATGATAAATCTTTCTTGGTAGAAAATGTAACTATTGGATCACTTTTTTTATGGCGCAGTGTGAACTCGTGATAATGATTGAGGCTTTGAGGGTGACGCTTTGTGGGTAACGCAAAAATGGTTCACTTTTCGAGGGGACGCTTCCTCTTCTCTATCTCTCGTTCGGTTGTCTCTCTGACTTACTCACTAAATCTCTTTCCCGCTTTATCTCTCCTTCGCTTCTCCTACTTCTCTACCTCTCGCCACTCTCTCTCTCTCTCTCTCTCTCTCTCTGTCTCTCCTACTCTCCACTCACTCTCTTATCCGCTCGCTCTCTTTTTCTCCATCCTTCGCCCTGACATTCACACTGAGCCTCTGACAGTATTATCAATGTGAGACGGCATGAACTAATATACTTAGCAGTGTACATGTATAGATGCATGCACTATTCTTGAAGGTAGTAGTTCGTATACGTGCGTGAATTAATTTGCGATTTTGTGTGTGATTGCACAAATACTATGCAATTATTAAGCGTATTTCAATTATTTTTTAGGTGGAAAAAGTTAAAAGAAAAACTATTATTTGTTAACATTTATCATTTTAGTTGAAACATTAAGTTATTATTGAAAAATCTTTTTTTTTTTGTAAAATGTTATTACTTTATAAAGAACTCTTTCTTGACGGTTGAAAAATCAACTATTTTGATCGAAAATAGAAATATATACATAAAAATAATTTTCGTGTTGAAAATTAAACTTTTTTTATAGAAAATTGGTCTTTTTGGCTTAAAAATTTAACAATTAATCATATGTTTTTTTTTCTTTCTTGAATGAAAAACAATTATTATAGCGAATTCAGTGATCATGTACTCCGACAGCTCCTTACTTTTTCATTCCCATTTCGACCTGCTTCGGTGCAGGTCAGAGTGCTTTTAAAGAGGACCAGTGCAAGATAAGAGAGTTCTCTATCAGTTAAAGATTAATCTATTTCCTCGAAAAATAAATTTTTTGCTTGAAAATTAATAATATTGACTTCAAATTTTCTAATTTTGATGAAATTCATTTTTTTACTGGGTTAAAAAATCGCCTTAACTTCCAAGTTATTAGTGTATCGTAATGTCATCATTTAATAAATTTCCCAGAAAAAAGTTGTATCGTACTATCCCTGTTAGCGATGATATTAGAAAAAATGCAAGTCTAGATATAAATCAAATGATTTTTTGATACATTAAACTTAGTTGAAGCATGCATAACGATGGCGACAACATTTATTTGTTCTTTGGATTAATTGGTCAAACACATATACCTCACGAGTACAAGCTCGAGGCGTAGATCATGTATAAGATAAGAACAATAATAGATATTATCTATGATAATAAAGCTACAGAATAGTCATGAGCTTCAGTTTTATATAACTTTTTAATTGATACAGTAATTCTTTTCTCAGTTGGAAAAAATGACGACCATTTCTGCTCTAGTACTGCCATTGGCGATTATCTTTAATTCGATTGGTAAATAAAATAATATGTCTGTGTCGATATAGCTTTTTCGGGATTTTCGCAAATAACAATTTGTTCGCTGTAATGTGGATTTGATCCAAATTAAAAACGTTGTAGCTTTTGGCTAATAGATTAATCACATCAGTTTGCACCTTCAGGAAGATATCCGCAATATTTGTAAGCATTAGGGCATTCATAATTTTTGATATACTTTCTCAATATTTATAATATTCTGCACATTTTGTTTAATACTCTGTCGTTCTTTTCATTTTAAACATTATATTTTTTTAACTTAGCTAACCTTTTTTCTGTTATTTGACAATGTATGTCAAGTTTTATCTGTAATTCAACATTTATTTTTGCAGTTTTTCTCTTATACGAATATTTACAGAATGGTTTCTATATGCTAGTGCTTCATTTGTTTGAGAATAAGCTACTAATAAGCATAATAATTTTTTTGAGCAACTTAACATTTTTGACTATTTTTCAAAGAACATATGTCATCTGCTCCGTGCTAGAAATTTGGTAGGAGGGAGATATACAGTGTGTGTTATTTGTGTGGATTGGGGGAGGGGGGTGATGCGTAAGTCTCTCGATCGGTGTATCTGAGTAGCGAGTGACAGTAACCGGAAATGTTTTCCGCAGCATAAAGGGATCCCGAGGAAGTTAGGAGTCATGTTGCAGGATCTCGCTCGCTGATGGTGATGGTACATCTTGATGTACCCGTAAGGTCCATGGTTGTGACGTAACAATCACTGATGCGAGTCGAACAAATCTAGAAGGCTTCCGGTTCTGTGTCTTGATGTGTCAGATTTGACGGCGCAAAGGCATAACGAGGCTCATGAAAAAAGTATGGCACCCTCAGAGAAAGACACGGACAGCTAGTAGATGCCACCCTTCTTCAAAAAATAAGGCAGGTGCTTCAGGCGCATAGGCTGGTATCCTAGCTCGAGCAGCTTCTTCCTCGGCGACTCTCCTAGACTCGGCGGCCTAACACTAACGTGCTTCAGTAACTTATCGCGCCCATTCATCAGTTGCTAATTGAGCTGCGGCAGTCTGACACCCAGAGGTTTGTTGGTACAGACTATCGCGAAAATAAGGCAAACACCCTCTGAAGCCCGTAACGATGGAATAAAGCCAGAGAACCAGCTTTAAAAGCCAAACTCAGAACAACAGATAGGTAGCTGTGACATCACCCGTACACGTCACTATCACTTTAGAATCGCGTTCGAAGACACCAGAATCTTGCCTAGAGAGTTTGGGGGTTGGAAAATCAAAAACAAAAAGTCATTTGATCAAATCCTCGACGACACGTGCACGCTAGAAAGTACCATTGTTAAGCGGCGCGTGCGGCTGAAGCCTTTATGTCATCCTCGCGCTCGGGAAAAAGTGCTATTTTCTAAGTGCATAAATGTTCAAAATTCATTCTGCGGCATGGAGAGTAATTCTACGGGTCCGTACAAAATTAACTGTTGTATTACAGTCATTGATTTTTTTATTTAGTTTACATTATAAGTGATCAAAGTTCGCTATTTCAGTATAATGTTTTTGTGTGCAATGTGAAACTCAAACAGTGATTTAACTTCTACCTTATGAGATCCGGTGGAGTTTGAATTTTGTTTTTATCAAGAGAAGTGTATAGATCAAAATTCTGTAAACGCGGCTCCCTAATTTTTCCTACTTTTCGTGAAAATGGGGCAGCAACGGTTGCCTACACACTAGGACCAAATCACCAATGCTGGTCAAAAGTCGAAAATGTGGTCCGATTTGTGCGCAACTTTCTGCCCAGGGATTCTCGAAGTCAATGATTACATATTTTATATGAAATTTGCCGTAAACACAATGTCGAATTCAAAATGGTGGACGAATTTTGAAAATTACAACTGATTTGCTCTAAAAAATGTACACTGGGGTTTTCGAGGTCGCTGATTATGAATTTGATGTTAAATTTGCCAAAAACAAAATGGCCATGAGATATCTTATAATCATTGATGGCTTTTTTATAGAAAACACATTTTTTCTAGGGGCACCTCCTCACGGGTTTCTAGAATTTACACAAATTCCCATTTTTCTAATGAATTTTTACGATTTTGAATCTGTGGAGAAGTTTGATTATAAAGCACTTCTGACGCTGCCTACGATTTTTGAATTTCTCCATAAAAAGTCGAATTTTGTCATCAGCGACCCCGTAAACCCCCCTAATCATGATTTTAGCAAAAACAAGGGCTTATTTTAAGAACATGTCTGCCATTTTTAATTTTTAAAATTTGACTTCATTTTCGTCATCAACGACCGCGAAAGTCCTTCTAGTCATGATTTTAGCCGAAACAAGACATTATTTTGAGAACATGCCCGCCATCTTGGATCCGCCATTTTGAGTTTTTCAAATCTGATTTCATTTTCGTCATCAGCGACCCCGAAACCCCCTTTAGTCATGCTTTAAGAAAGAAAGCGAACTCGAAAAACTAAAAACTAAAAAACAATTTATGTCGAGAACAGATTTCAGTGTTTTAATTTTTTTAGGTTATGAATGGAATACGACCTCGCCGGTTAAAATGACCTTTAAATTTGGATTCAGCGACCCTGAAAACATATAACCGCTATGCTTTCTGGGTGTTTCAATGAATGTTCTAACTTTCATTTTTTTGAGGTTAGGAAGAAAATGCGACCTGACAGAGTCAAATAAAATCTGAATTCAGATTCGGCGAATGGTCACGATTGGCCACGATTACAACGGTCGACCAATCAGCGCAAATCGTGCTGCACGCTAATTGGTCTACGGCTCCAATCGTAACCGTAATCGGAAACGGCAACCGCTCGACTGAATACGCCTTAACGGAGCGTAAGATGGAATGAAAAAAACTGCGCGCGTTTTGTTCGATTGATTGGGAAATTTCCGGCTATTACCGGTGGCCTTAAAAAAATAAGCGCGAGCTGAGATAAAAGCGGTGAATCACTCGACGTGAACAAAATTGTCGTTTGAAAATACCGGAAAATGGACACATCATGTTACAGGCCCTTCACACAGCAAAAAATCAGATCAATTTTGGTGGATATTTTGATGAATTCTGAAATTTTTGGAATTGTATAAAAATTTTGAAAAATTTTGGAAACTTTGAAATTTATCAAAACATTCAAAACTTTGGTAAGTCATGAAATATTCGGGAATTAATCAAAATATACAAAATTCTTCAAAATTTTCAAGTTTTTGGAAGCTCATCAAAATTTATTGAACATTTATTCATTTCTATTTGTTGTTACAGATTTAAGTTTGCAAAGCGACCCAGTTCCTCGGCGCGAGAAATTGCCCGTTCGTCGGAGAAATCAACCCACTTCGAATGAAACAATCCGACCCGCTAACCAATCTATGTTGAGTAAGTAACTTTTTACTTTGACATATATCACATGGCAAAAAATTTAAATTGTTCTCTAAAAATTACTATAAATTTTGCCCAAATGCTCTTATTTTTTAAAATTAACAAAACTTTATATAACTGAACTAATATTTACCTGCAACATATTTAAACATAATGAACAACAATGCATTTAATTATAAATAAAGCACTGTCTATACGGAATTTTTTGTATCTCTAGCCCATTTTCCAGCTCTTGCAGATATAACATTACAGAAAATTCCGTAACAATATACAGTGCCTCTAATGAATAAAAAAGCATTATTATGATCTTTAATTATATGCCCGCTTTGCGCTCGTTTTCGTACGTTTAATGCTTACCCTTTAACTACATTTTTCCAAATATCATAAATATTATAACATAAATCGAAAACCGTGATTTTAACTTCACCTACGGCTTTAACATTACATTCTCATTACGAAACTCGCGCTCGATAATCTGAATCCATTTTAAAAAATGTTAAATACTAAAAAATATACAAAATAGAAGTAAATAAACATTAAGAAATAATTAAAGCAAATATTATTCATTTTTAATTGTTTATTAAGGAAAATTAATTTAAAAAAAGAAAATATAATATAAAACATTTTTATAGGTTCATTTAAATTGTTTTTTTGTTTTTTTTTTAATAGTAGAAATTTACTGCATACATTCTAAACATTTTGTAATTTTTGCGATGTGTTCATGACAAACATGATTTTCGCACAAGACTAAAAAAAGTCTTTGAGTTTTGCTAATCGGCTACATGTCATTTCTGCATCATGAACCTCATATGCAGCCCTTCTTTTTGCTTACCTTTTCAGTTCAACGCTGCCTGCGCATTATACCTGCCTTAGGATTACAAAGGTCACTGTGTAAAATCTTATTATTGTATTCAGCTTGAATTTTTTTTATGGTATCACAAGGGTTAAAGGGTTTTCATAGATTTAAGCAAATTCTTAATTCCAGGCTTTGAGAGAAATTGCAATTTTTTGTATTGAGCCATAAATCTCCGTGACTGAAAATTATTTTTTTCTTTCTAAAAGAGATCGGTTAAATTAACGTACATCTGACTCCTACTTCTAAAAGATTAACAACTTCCTTAATTTTGTATTTTAAAAACATTTACACGAGAAATATGTAGCAAAAATTAATAACTAACACTGTTTTATATGTACATTTTTTAATTGTATTCCTTCTTTTTTGTTAACAGCAATATATTTCCGAAAGCTTCGTCGCCTAATTTGAACCATTTTGGGTTCAGAAAGATTCTTACGATTATAAAAAAATTTGAAAAGAGCCGCTATAACTGGAATAATAAAAATGAAAAAATAGTAGTAGTTCAAAAGTAGCTTCTTTACTACTATCACAACTCAGAAATAAAATATTTGTAGTAACTGGATAAAATAAAGTAAATACTTCTCATCACTGCTTGCCTAATGGAATTTAAGAAAATGTTATCCCGTGTTTTTTGTTGCAGAGTTAGGTTTAGAGGGTACACCTCAAAGAGAACTGATTGACCTCAATTCTCCTCGGCTCAGGTCTACTTCACCTCCTACGAGGTCCAGGTCCAAGTCTCCTCCTGGTAATCATTATCAAGCCTGGCTGTATCCTTCCAGACCTAATTCTTCAGGCTGCACTTCTCCTTCAAAGCCTGCCAAGTTCTCCGTGCCAATTACCAGACTTCCTTCTACTAACCAACATGGATATGGACTTGAAGATCTTGAATTTATTCAACTTGTTCCTCGAAAGAATAGAAACCGGATATTTGTATTTCGAAGCTACACTTTTCCAGGCGATACAGAAATGAAAGTGAGAACAAGTATGACTTATATCTATGAGCCTATGCCAACCCAAGAACAAATTGTTTTATCAACATTCGATGGTGACGTCTTCGCGATTCTGGAGAGTACTAATGTTCTTGCTGGAATGTATGTACGTAACCGTAAAAAACGCACGAGACCTATGAAACGGACAAAAATAAACATGGGAACCGGCACGGTTAGCGAATTGACGGATGAAGAAACGGCTGATGTTCCAGTAGGTTGCAACTTCCTTATCACAAGAACTTTTCGAATAAGCCGGGTAAAAAGTTCCACATTGACAATCTGATTTTTTGTTAAATGTGAAACGACAATTTAATATTCTAAATGATTTTAATTTGGATTGAAATGTTTGGTATAATTTGAAATAAGAAATAATAATTTAAAAATCGATGTATAATGGTTTTTAATGCTTTCATTATTATTCAATTACGAACCCATGCTTATTCAGGATCAATTATTTTTACTAATGAGACGTATCCATGAGTAAAAAGCCCTTAAAAAGTCTTTTTTCAGAAATTTGACCATCCTTTTCCGATTTTTACCACTGCGTAATGCAAAAAGCGTTAAGAAGCAACAATCTAATTATCTTCGGCGTTTTTAAGGAAGAAAATGAGGACCAGGTGCAGTCAATATGTGGTATTTTTAAGCAGCATCTTAATATTGAACTATTCTCCGACTAGGTCATATCTGTTCAAAGGATTACATGAAAATCCGGTACAAAGCCAGAGAAACTGGAAAAATTACGCGGCACTGCGAACAGCATTGCAGAAGACTATACTAAAAAAGTTCAAACTAAAAAGAAGAGCCTGCTTCCATATCTTGAAGAGGCTAAACATTGTGATCTGAATGCTTCCTTAAGCTATCATAAGATATATGTGAGAGGCAAAAAATTCAAATCCAAAGATCCGTCGGCGTTGCAATCTGTAATCCAGAATATCAAATTATCTGAGAATATAGCGGAACAATTTGAAAAAGTAAGAATGGTGAAAGCAATCGGCATACGGGGAAAGGCGAAGTTCAAGGCCTCGAAATCCGAAACAGCCATTATCAAAGAGAAAGCGGAAAATCTAATGAAAGAAAATATTTACAATCGGTTGTCATCTACCAGGGAGGCTAAGAAAAAAATGTAAACGATTAAATGATCGAAACGCATCATGGCGAGTCAACAATACTACAAACTTCTTCTTCTGGAACTGGCATAGTTACGTACGATTTTTAAATTCGTGTATTAATTGTCGTAGGGTTGGTATTATAGAAATTGTCGAACCTTGGCTCACTCAAATTCCCAAAAACTTATACGCGGATGACAAATATAATCATCTTTTCTCTGCCGCTTTAAAAGAAAAATCGTATGGGATTGGGTCATGGTCCACCGGATTTCTTCTCTTACAAACTTTTCTATGTACTAAAAGAGTCACTACGTTGCACACAGCAGGAGGGTATGGGATTCGTAGAACTGATGGAGGTGAATTATTTTCAATTTTTAAATTGTAGATGACCTTGGTTTGGTGATATGCTAATACATGGGGTATAACTGATGGCTTGAAGGTGGATCACTCCACACATGCATTAAATTATTTTTTGGTCTTAGTCTCCTCTTCTCGCTCTCCCACCTCATCTGATCACTCAAGTGCGCTAAATGTGAACAAAATTAAAAAATTCATATTTCTTCGATGGATACATGACCAACAGAAGATCTTCGCGAACGAATTATACCTATACAGAATAATACAACGCTAAAGAGGCACATGCGGTGATTAAGAAAAAATGTTTCTGTGAAATTTTATCGTGATGAATCTAGGTGTGATTCTAACTGTCGCCAAAGCAAATAATCTCTTTCTAATGTACTATACTATTAATAGATTCAGCTTGGGAAAACTTCTTCCTTCCGACACATCCTCTCAGTTGTCTGTCACCTACATTGCTTGCAGATGTTCGAAATTATGTATTGAATGGTAGAAATACAGCTAACGAAATATTATTTTCAAATAACAAAAGAAGGTTAAATAAGGCTTCCAGCCCGGATCAAATCTCAAATAATTTTTACCAACACTTTTTGCCCAATTGGCTTCTTTATCTTTGAAAAAGAAAAAGTCTGATTTTTTAAAATCTTCAGCCTCTACCCAGAAATACGCCTGTCTCTGTTGATGTTTTGGCACTTTGGGTCCGTACGACCACGTTTAAACTCAGCATACCAGCGACAAATCGTTGATTTGGATGCAGAGGAGTCCGGGTAACGTTTCTCAAGCCACTGCTGGGCTTCTACGGTGTTTTTACCCATTAAAAAACAATGTTTAATCAACACACGAAACTCGCTTTGTTCCATTTTTCAAACAAATTACAAAGTGACTTTACTCTAACCGCGATAACTCTGCTGTTTGTGGTCCAATCGACGTGAAATTTTTACACGTTTCATGTGAAGGTTCGCACTCTAGAAAAACGTGGCTAGTTTGGTACTACTAGCACCATCTCTGGGTAAGTCTCGGGACTTATTGAACGTTGTGTGATGATACAGACGAGATACAAGTCGCTTTGAAAGACTCTTTTAGGGAATAATTAGGAGATGAAGCTATAGGTCACCTCAACTACAATGTATAAGACGATGCGTTAACAAACTTCATTGAAAAAGTATGTGTCACTGAGGTAACAGATATAATTGAGCAATTAAAAAACTGTAAGGTGTCTGGTATAGAAAGTGTTAACGCTGAAATGCCTAAATACGATGGCGAGTACATAACTGACTGGCTATGCATATTGATAAATTTGTGTATCGAGATGGGAGAAGTCCCAGTCAACTGGAAGAAACGATGATCGCACCAATATACAAAAGAAAGGAAGATAAAAATAACTAAAATAACTAGAAAGGTATCAGTTTACGAGTACCATCTCCAAAGTGGATTTATGCCAGGAACATGATGACGGATTAAATATTTAGCTAAGGACAGATCACAGAAAACAGTTAAGTGGGACGATGGTCGTAAGGGCTAAAGCATAGGCTTTGGACCCACTCTTTTGGCTTGCAGGTTCGATTTCTGCCACGCACTCTGGAAGACCTTCGGCGGCCCATGCAATGATCACTAGCCTAGCAAGGAAGTTATTTATTTATTCCAGAAGAAAGTTTGTGGGTGAGGAAAAAACTTTCAGTGTGCATTTATTGATCTAGAAAGAGAATTTGACAAGGTGAATAAAAGTAAACTTTGTGAAGTCGTGAAATAGCGAGTCTAAGGTTAAATCGGAAGCTGAGTGTCTAATTCGATATTAGTGAAGGAGTTAGGTAAGGATGCCTAATGGCCTTATTGCTATTTATTATATCAATGGACAAGTGTCTAAAATGGCCCTCCTCACCGAAGAAGGTGTGAATCTCGAAACAATAAAGGTGCGTGGTCTAGCGTTCGCAGATAAGAAGGTTATTATTGCAGAATCAATCGAACATTTGCAAAGAATACTGAAGAACCTGGGGACAAGCATGAAGAGCATAGGGTGACAGCAGCCGTCGCTGGATGCTTTCTTTAGAGTTACCATCTTCCACTCCATGCATGTTTACTCGCTTGCTTTTTGATGGCCTAGGAAATTTGTTACGATACGACAGGTGTTTTATAAAATTCATTCCCAAATTCATTATGGGATGAATAGATGAATATTTTACATTCATGCATATTGTTTTTACTTAATTTCTTTGCTCGCTAGACTTACGAATCTTTTTTGTATAATTTGCCTTTAATCATTTTTATTATAATTTTTCCATCCACAGTGATATTATTTAATTGTTTTGAAGTCTTCACATAAATTAATTTTTTATCTTCTAAACTTACTAAACATCTAGATTACGATGTCAATAACATTTATGTGTTCCTTGGACTGATTCGTAAAATAAAAATCCATCTAAAGGACAAAATAAGGCGTAAATGATTCATAAGATAAGAAAAATAGTACATATTATTATGTATTTTAATAAAGCTCCAGAATAATCGTCAGTCACGCTGTTATATAAATTGTTGATTAATACAGTTATCATTTTTCCTCAGTGAGAAAAAAAATGGCGATCCTTTGTGCTCTTAGCCTATCATTGGCGATTATTTTTTATTCCATTGGTAAATATATTGATATAATAATATACCTATTTCTTGAAAACCTTTGTCTAGTTTTTGCAAATAACAATTTGTCCGATTTAGTCTGAATTCTGTCCTAATTGAACGCCGTGAAAGTACGTTTTGATACCTGTTGCAAGATGGTGAAAACTGTTGGTGAAATTTTTTCTAGAATATTATCTGTAATTCAACATTTGTATTTGGTTTTGTCTCTGATCTTAATATTTACTGAGTTTTATAAGGATATAGATTGGTCTACAAATGAAAAACATAACAGTATGATATGAGAGTTTGAAAAATAAACGAAGGATAGTGCAGCAAATAAAAACAACCCACATAAAAAACTTGTCATGACAGACATAAAACTTACTGTGAAAAACAATTATCAATTTGATTAAAATAAAGTATCCAGTTTCTGTATTATTAGCTGCTAATTTAAGAAAAAGGTATTCTGAAAAAATGTAACTATGTCTGAAAAAGGGAAAGGGGGAATTTGAGATAAAATGAGCATTTTTGGCTATTTTTTGAAAGAACGCAGTTCGTAAACCTATCGTTCTATAGAATTTAACGAAGCATCACATTTTTATCATTAAGTTTAAGTAACCATATTGCAATTACTTGCAATAATTATATTTTAGACAAATTTCACACTATCATATTAATATCAAGACTCTCAAAGCAAACATCCATAAAGTTTGGTTTTTTGCGTTAAACTTCTTATTTCCTCTCGAAATTAATTTATAATTTTACAGATTATTGCACAACGCAATCTAATTGTTCAAGACAAATAAGTTGTAAACCGTATGTAAATTCTTAAGAAGGACTGATAACAGTGAGATAAGAATAAAATATTTGGGGCAATGGGGTTTTTGCAACTCGTTCATCGAGTTTAGTTGGCAAATTTGTCGTAGTAACAGAAAAAATTGTAAATAAAGTTTGCTGGCAGTACTAGTTGAAAAATATTAGAATAAAAATTATTATGTTCAAAATTATTTCAGAATATTTAAAGATAAAAAGGGAACTAGAAATATCAAGTGAAATGTTAAAGTTAGTATGATCAAAATACTTTTTTTTAAGACACAACTATGAGTTTTGATCAAATTACCTGATTTGTGGTTTATTTGTTGCTGACAAATCACCCGAGAACTGTTGTTTTTGAACAGATACAGTGAAACTCTTCAATAGCTCTCCCTTTTATAGCCCTTCCGAAAATTGAAGTTGCGCCGCAGGTAGGTGTAATAGGATCTGCGCGGGGTGTGCGAGATCTGCCGTTGTCACTCAGACAGGCACGCAGGTGTGAACAAACAAAAGCGGAGCGGGCTATAATGAGTTAGTCCCCACCCACCGCCAGCCCCAAAATCCGCGTTATAGAAGAGTTTCACTGAAATTGAATTTTTCCCAGCAGTCGATGATTCATTGGTCAAATGTTATACGAGAAGGTATGGTGCAATAGGCATTTTCAAATTCTTCAGCTATTATTAAGGGCTTGCAATTCAAGTTGCTATTGATGAATCTGAATTTGGAAAATGAAAGAACCACAAAGGGTGCATTATGCGCGGTCAGTAGATATTTAGAGGTAAAGACAGAAGATCCAAAAACTGTTTATACTTTCGAATAGCGATTGCAAAAAGAAAACTCTAATTCCAATTATCAAAGAAAAAATGGCTCCAGGAACTAATATTCTTTCTGATTGATAGGCATTGTATTCCAGTTTGAAACTGTCAGGTTATCAGCACGACACTATCAATCATTCTAAAATTTTTGTGTGCTATCCTAACTTACCATTCTCGGATAATGCGTCTTTCAAAAACAGATGGCTGCACTAGGCGACTGAATATTAGTGATAAGTGACGATTTTACTCAAAGGGCTGCATATTGAGCACCGCCAAACATATTTCAAACAAAATAATTGTTATTGCAAAATTTTACAATAAATACTCCCCGCAAACTTTATTTGCGACTTTTGCTATTGCTACAAGAATTTTTGCCACGCCCTTCAACCATCAACATTGTAGAAATATAGTCAGTTAGGTACATACTATTTTGTAAATTTTGACAATTAAAAACAATGAAAAAGTTGCAAAAACTCAAAACTCTTTAAGTCTATATTTGAAAATAACTAGATTTCAAGTGGCAGTATTTGCGAAAACTTTCTTGTTCCTTTTATTCTTATCTTGCTGTTATTGTTCATTTTGGACAATTTACATATGGTTTGAAACATTTTGAATAAAAGCCCTGACTACCCTGACAACATATATTAAGAAGTCATTTAGGGATCTTTACTACGGCCTTCATTCTTCTCAATTTTCGTAATTGATTTAAAACTTGTTATACATAAAGTCTACTATGATATATATCATCATTCAGTGGAAATGTTAAAACTGACACTTGATAGTGTGAAAACTTTTAGCTTTTTAGCGTGCCGAATTTTTTCTTGAAATTCCCCTGTCTCAAATTGTCTAAGAAATAAAACTAGTATACCGTGTTAAAAATATTTGTTACATTATATTGTATATGTTGCTTAAAAAAGTAGGACATTACATCTCTAAGTTTTTTTAAAGAATCTTAAAAACACGTGTATATCAATGAAAAAAATGTGTAAGAAATTGCTTTTAAGAGAAAGTTTCTGTGAATGGTTTAAGATTTTCTTTTTAATCATCTGAGTATCAAAAAAAATGTGCATGGATTCAATTTGTTGTAATAAGCTTCAATTGAGCGCCCAGATTCCAGAACAGAACATAACTCGTTTAAGTTGAAAGGAGGTTGGCCCCTAGCAACTAAAAAACGAAGTTTGGAAATTCGATTTTTGAAGAATGAATTCTTTATAGGTAATTAGATTGTCCCTCGCTCTTCTTCACATCTCCGGTTTTTGAACTTTTTAATGAAATTTGAAGACAATGCTCTCCAAAGTATCATTAGCATGATGATATGAATAAGAAGTTTACTTGATTATTCATAACAAAATCAAAAATTGTTTTCTAGGTCACTGCGAAGTGAATTCCCCATAATCTTCGATCGCTTCGCTCATTACGCAAAGTTTGAGCAAATGAAAACTTTCTGTAGAGAAGTTGTTCAGAAAACTATAAGACATTTTTATGTGAAAACCTTCTTTTTTTAAACTGAATAGGTGACAAACTGTGAATGCAAAACTTAAACTCAAATGTAGGTACTGCGAGTGATTCCGTCCGTCTAATAGACATGGATTTTTACGAGTCGCGCGCTCCAAGTTTTAGATTTGCAATTACTTATCTGTTCAGTTTTTTGAAATATATATTTTTACAGAAAACTTCCTAATAATTATCTGAACAGCTTTTTCACATTAAAAAATTCATTAATTCCATTAAGAAATTCTACGAACTGTAGATGTGACGGCAAGTGGAAGACAAAAAATTAGTTACAAATTGACTTCATAAAAAACTTCCTTATCATGGTTATCTCAAAAACTGTAATGGATACAACTTTTTCGTTAGAGGAAAAAAAAGCCCCATCTAATTTTCTATAAGAATCTCTGAAAAATTTTGTATGTACCTTTACCGTAGTTCTGGTGGTTTGGATCCCACATTAAGCTGTGGATCTCACCATCATGCACGAAAAAAATCTAAATCAAACCAAAAAAACCTTCGACGCAGTGGTCTGTAACCATTTTAAGTATAAGATTTTTTAATACAGTGGAATATCTCACTCATTAAAAAAATGAAGCAATAAAAACTTACATTATTTGGCACAAAGCTGTAACTTTTACAAATAAATTTAGTTTTGAAAATCAGCCACACGTTTCTCTCGAAATTTCATCTCCATGGCCAACCATATTCATGACCTTCCATGTGGTGTTAACATTGTTAACACTATCGCTATCAAAAATTTAACTATTTGTAAGAACTGTTTAAAAGATACTTCCTATCACTGTTTGAATGAACTTTAGTAAAATGTAATTCTCTGTTTCTTGTTGCAGATTTAAGTTTCGAGTCATTACCCGAAAGAAGACTTATTGACCTAAATCTTTCTCCGGGCAGGTCTCCTTCTCCTCCTACGAGGCCCAGGTCAAGGTCTCCTTCTGGCAGTCATCATCCAGCCTGGCTGCCTCCTTCCATACCTTATTCTTCAGACTGCAGTTCTTCTTCAAGGCCTGCCAGAATCTCAGTTCCACCTACCAGACTTCCTGGTCATCACTCTCATGGTTATGGACTTGAAGATCTTGAAATTATTCGGCTTATTCCCCGCAAGAATGGTAACCGGGTATTTATATTTCGAAGATACACTTTCCCTGCTAATACAGAACTGAAATTGAGAACAAGTAAAACTTATTTGTATGAGCCTATACCAACCCAAGAACAGATTGTTTTATCATCATTCGATGGAGATGTCTTCGCAATATTGGAGAGTATTAATATTTTTGCTGGAATGTATTTCTTGGTCCGAGATTCTGGCATGAAGCGGGCAAAAATAAACATTCAAAGTGGCATGGTTACCGGAATGACTAAAGAAGAAATGAAAGATGCTCCAGTAGGTTTACGCCAGCTAATCCCAAGAAATTTTGCAATCAAGCGGGTAAACCGCGAATAAACCGCAAGCCTTCAAAATACTATGGCGTCTTTGATGAGCTTAGAATTAATTGGAACATGTTTTGTGATCTAAATTCGGCTTGAAATATGTTATTTAATTATTATACCATAAAACCATTACCCTTTCGGATTAAGCTTTACTCTCTCGGTGTCATTCATTTAAATTAAACCTCATTCTCCCCACTAACACTCTTTTTATAAAATATTTGTCGCCACACT
The DNA here is from genome assembly GCF_010883055.1 of Belonocnema kinseyi. NCBI lineage: Eukaryota > Metazoa > Arthropoda > Insecta > Hymenoptera > Cynipidae > Belonocnema > Belonocnema kinseyi. The sequence goes on from NC_046659.1 coordinate 104,816,127, forward strand.
TTTTTTCTGATCATTCTTTCCACGGTCATCCTTTGAACACACTGTCAACTAACGAATAGGCTACTGAGATATACGCACTTTTCAACTAGTTTTATTCTCTTATCATTTAGGACAATTATAAACATTGATTTTTCAACCTTTCCTTCATACACCATAATTTTCGTACTATGTATTTAATTATTTGTTAAAAATAAAACTATAAAATAATATTCTGGATAATTCAAATTTGGATTGAAATGTTTCATGTCACTTTTAATCATAAATAATAATGGAAATTCAATGTATAGTGGTTCTTAATGTTTTAATTATTTGTTAATTACCCACCCATCCTTATTCAGAGCAATTAAAAAAAGGGATGTCTTGATTTCCTTAGAAAAATATTCTAAGGGAAAAATGATCAATAGTTTACCTGTATTAATTTCACCATACTAGAATGACAACGGAAGAAAACCCAATTTCATTGATCGTGTATAATGATGTGGCTTGTTAGAAACAGAATAATATAAGAAAATTCTTTTCTCTGGGCAGATACAAGGATGTCGACTGTTTTTACTTGAGTAAGGCATATGCTCTTATTCCTAAAAATCTTTCACGTGAAAATGTTAATTTAATCGTGGTATTCAAACAAGAAGAAATTAAACTAAAGCAGAGACGAAAGCAGAATTTGTGATCCCGACTGACAAACCTGTGGTGGTAGGCAAGAGAAGCAACTTGCGTATTTTAATTCACCTTCCGGTATTCGGTAGTATTCTACAAAATGACGAACGGTCACTTGTTTTTTGGACCTAAGCTTATATTAAGAAGCATCTTATAAATCAATTGTGTTGTTTTCAGCGAAATCTAGTTCAAGTATGAATTTAAAATTGATCTAATTTTAATACTGCCCTGCTCTACACTTTTCTAATGTCTCTCTTTCTAATTGTACCTGCTACGGCTTGATATATGATTCGTACCCATGAACGGCAGCTTCCTTGAGGAAGGCTGTAACAGTGTGACTTAAAGAAGACAGTACAGCTAGAACGTGCCTCGGCCGGAACAACAGGCCATTAACGAGCACGTGAAGGGACTGGAGATAAACTATTAAGTAACTAATAATTTTTTTGGTTAAATTTAAAACTAAAGTATAATATTCTTCAGAATTTAAAGTCAAATCAATATCTTTCATACAACTTGTAATTAGAAATAACAATAAAAAGTGTCAATGAATGCCAAATGAGAATCACCTAAATTTCAAAGAGCTCTGTAGCCTTCTATTTTGGAATTGTATTTTATTAAACAACAAAGTTGACATTTTCTGGAAATGAAAGAGACCATTTTTTGCAACAACTTATATTTATACAAAGATAGATTATATTAGGAAAGACCCTCCTTACACATAGAAACCAGCTAGTTACAACATTTAAACATTTTTGTTTATTTTTATATTAACAACTGAATGATTAACCGTGCCACATCAAAGTTAAAAATACTTGAAGACCATTTTTCTTATTCAAAACTTAGGAAATTCGAAAAATGTGAGCAACGATCAAGTTTTCTAGAACCTGTGACTTTTTGATTAGCTTAGTCACCAAAAGAATAATATTTTACGCTTCCCAAAACCCTACTCTCGCCACAAGACTGATCCAAAATTACTTTTGGGTTATTAGATATTTTTCCATCAGCTACTAAAGTAGATTGAAGAAATATTGCCTTATTCGAGTTCTGTAAACCCAATAATTAACAAATAATAGTGTTCCAAAGATTTGATTGCTGCAAAAGTTCTTCTATTTACCTCAGTAGCAGATGGACAAATTATTTATAACCCCGAAGCAAAATTCAGATCAGTGAATGAACAAAAAGGATTAAAATTAATTTAAAATATCTTATTTTTAATTATATAGATACACTCGTAGGTAACGACTGACAAACTCTATTTACCTCAATATCAGCATCCATTAAAAAAATTTTGAAATGATTTTCAAGTCTAGATATGAATCGAATTTTTTTTGTTTTGTGTTAAGCTTAGTAAACAGCTAAAGAATGATTTTGACAACATTTATTTGTTGTTTAGATTCATTCGTAAAATGCAGATATTTGACAAGGACAAGTTTGAGGCGTAGATCATTCATGAAATAGGAGCAATAGTACATATTAGATACTGCAATAAAGCACCAAAATAATCATCAGTTACACTGTCATATGAATTCATAATAATTACAGTCACCAGTTTTTACTCAGTTTCAAGAAATAAAGATCCTTTCTGCTCTAGTTCTATCATTGGGGATTATCCTTGATTCAATTGGTAAATAAAATAATATAATAATACATGTATATCTATATACCGTTTTTGGGGTTTTCGCAAATAATAGACAGATCTATACCTTCAACCACACTAGTTTGCAACTTTGGAAACATATCCGCAATATTTGAAATCTGATTTATGAAAATAGGTTACGATTTAATTTTAAAACAAATTGTCATTCTAATAAATAAAACCTTAGATTTAAGGGTGGTGGTACACACTCCCCCGGACGAGCTGAACTGTACTGACAATAAAAACAAAGTAAAAAACCACCAACTATATAATTGATCATAATGCTCATTCGTGAAACTTACTAACAATTATAATAATTTCTTTGATAGAATTGTTATCAGGGTTATCTGGAATATTCAGCCAGGCTTTCCTTATTGGTGGATAAATTAAAAGGGTTAATCGTTTATTAAGAAAACTAACCTACAGAATTTATCGAAACATCAGATATTAATCATCAAGCTTAAATAACCATATTGTAACCACCAACATTAATTCTACTTTAGGAAAA
>NC_046659.1:104819027-104821555 GCF_010883055.1 Belonocnema kinseyi
CCCCTTCACCCATGATAATGCCCTTTTTTCCCCCTCTTTCATGGAATAATACCCGCATGCTCATCTCACTCCTTTCTTCCTCCTTACACTTCTCAAACCAGTGCTCCACTTTTGCATTTCCCTTCCCGCACAATTGACACATCCTTCTCTCCATAAAAAGCCAAAGTCACTTAAAATCGTCCATGCACCCACACCTTCTTCTCTCTATAAGCTTCTGACTTTTTTTCTCCCCTTTCTCACACAAATATTGCGCTCTCTCCCTTTGCATAATCCACGCATAGTTCCTTTCAAAACTTGACACTCTTATTCTTTCCTTCCCTACAGCCTTCTCTCACAACCCCCAAAAATCGAAGGGCGTTCAGAAAAAGAGGCACGGGGGATGCTAATAGGGGATATTAGGGGATTGAGAGAAGACTTGATTAGAACTAAACGGCAGATAGAATGTATCAGAGAGGATACTCGAATTAGAGATGCTAAATGGGAAAAGGAAATGAAAGAGCTGAGGGAGACAGCAGAAGGGTCAGAAAGAGTAGCAGTGTCGATAAGGAACGAAAAATAAGTAGAAGTCAAACAGGTTTTAGAGGAAATTATGGTGTGGAAGAAAAGAGCAGAAAAAAGTCTAGAGAAGATAGAGAGGTCAGACATGGAAGTAGGTGGCAGAAGGTAGGATGAGCAGAAAGGGATCTGGGAGAGGCTACAGCGCATGATGGAAGTAAAAAGGAGAATGCAGTGGTGGTCGTGAAATTGCAGGACTGGTATGGCAAGTTGGGGGTAATGCAAATTAAAAATAGGATAAAGATAAGGGAGTTTTCATTGGCCACGATGTTACGCGGAAAAAAGGAATTCATAGAGAATGCTGATCGACAGGGCTAGGAGGGAGAGAAGTGAAGGGAGAAGGGTAAGGGTAACGTATAATAAAATAAAAATAGATAAAAAATGTGGATTTGGGACGAGGAGAAAGAGGTGTTGAAAGCAGTTCAGGGGGGCTTGTTTCGTAGGAAGTATAGAACTGGGAATAAAGCTAGCGCGATCGCGACTATTTCCATATTTACCTAACGTATCATTAATTTATTTCTCTCCCACAAACCAAACCTCCACCTTTCCCACCTGGTTAGATTTTGCAATATTTTGGAAACTGATCAGTTTGGAAAATGTTTGGAAAATCATCAAAATTTTGGAAATTTGTTAAATAAAGAAAACTACACCTTCTGCAGAGTCGTTTCCTCAGTGTAAAATTCCATATAATAAAAAAATATTATTATAATAATGAAAATAATAAAAGTTTCATTCTTATTTATTCCTAAAGAATTAATTTCGCAAAGTTACTCACTTCCTCGGCGCGAGAAATTACCCATTCGCCGAAAAGTTTAAGATTCTTCGAATCAACCATGCCTACCAGCCGACCAATCTGGGTTGGTTAAGTAACTTTCATTTTGAGTAACTCGTTACTTTTACATCCATCTCACAGAAAAAAAGTTACCTCGTGAGAATTATCTTACTTAAAAAAGTATCTGTAAGTTCTATAAAAAATACTATAAATTTCGCACCCATCTCTTTTACCTTTGAACTTTACCAAAATCGTTGAAAAGTTAACAGAATTTTTGAAACTGATAAATTTGGAAAATTTGTCAAATAAATAAAACTACATTTTCTGCAGAATCTTTTTCTTAGTGTAAAAATGCAAAGAAAAATTAATTAATTTCTATTTGTTCTTAAAGAATTTATTTCGGAAATCGACTCACTTCTTCGGCACGAGAAATTACCTTTTCGCCGAAAAAATCAAGATTATTCGAAGCAACCAAGCCTACCAGCCGAACAATCTACGTTGGGTGAGTAACTTTTTTAGAGTAACTCTTTGAGTAAATTCCGTAATTGTACAAATTTACCAAAACATCGGCATAATTGGAGTATTAAAATCATATTTTTCTGGAAAAAGATCTTATAACAATCGCTAGCAGTGTAGCGATTGTTAAAAAATCTTTTTTCTGAACAATTTAATTTTTTTAATTTATTTTTTATCTTGTCAAAAATAACGTTAATTATTTTCTGTTATTTGAAGAGTTAACTTAATTGATAATTTAGATTGTTATTTCAAGAAATTGTGGAGTGACATCTATACTGATCGATAGTAACTACTTTAAACTGGTACAACTGTTATTATTGGTCAGATACTAATCCACACTGGTACAGAATCGCTGATCACCAACATCGTGTGATCCTCAATGTTTGGTGCGGAATTGTAAATGACTATCTGATTGGTTCATATTTTTTCGATGACAATGTGAATCAATTTAATTTTTTGGAATTCTTTAGGGACCATTTAGCTGGCCCTGGCAGACACAAGGAGCCGAATGGAACCTTTACTGAGAACCCGTAAAGACCTCATTGGGTCCCCATTCGGTTCCCTTTTAAAAATTAAAAAATAACAGAAAGATCAACTTTTAAACTGTTAAAATTCGGATTCCACGTTAAATTTTCTATTGAAAACTCATGGAGTAATCGCAATACTTTTTTTGCAGCTGTAAAAA
>NC_046659.1:104821655-104824654 GCF_010883055.1 Belonocnema kinseyi
GTTGACTGCTACTTACAGATGATGCGTTTGAAGTATAGCAGTCAACAGGCGTTATCCGTCTTATATTTCTTTAAACTTTTTACTGTTGCAAAAAAACTATTGCGATCATTCCGTGACCTTCTATAGGGAATTTTAACGTAGAATCCGAATTTAAACAATTTAAAAGTTGATTTTGCCGTTTTTTTTAGTTTTTCAAAAAGGAACCGATTGGGGACCAAATGGGGTCTTTACGGGTAATTTACAGAGGCTCCATTCGGTTTCTTCTGTCCGCAAGAGGGCTTGCCTGAAAATGTGGATTTCGAGACCAGAAGAAGAATGTGGGTGCAATTAGATGGTGCACCACCAAATTACTCGTGGATTGTAAGGGCATTTCCAAATCAACAGTACCCAACCTGAAGGATTATTTATTTTTAGTTTTTTCCTATTTGCATTCTAAAAAGATTAAACTAGGGCATCAAATGTAATTCTTTCTTCAGACTAAAAAGAAATATTAGGTTTTTACAGTCTAATACCTTTAATTAAAAATATTAAAATACGAAAGTTTTTATGTCCTTACTACGAGGGTGAATCAAATATTAACCGGAATTCTTTTTTAATATTTATTTATAGAACAATACAGAAATACTATTGATTATTTTTGTACATAGTCTCCTTCACGCTCTACACATTTTTTCCAGTGGTTTGGAAGCTTGTTAATTCCTTGCTCGTAGAAACTTTGAGGTCGAGTCATCAACCAATTGCGCACGAATTCCTCAACATCTTGATCGTTGTCAAATCGCAATCCTCCAAGTGCATCTTTCATGGGCGCAAACAAATGATAGTCACAGGGTGACAAATCTGGGCTGTATGGAGGATGCTCAAGGGTTTTCCAATGTATATCCTCTAGTTTTTGTTTCGTTTCACCCGCCGTATGTGGCCTGGCATTGTCATGAAGAAGGGTGACGTTTCTGATGGGGTTACCGCGTCTTTTGCTTCTGTAAGCGGCTTTTGCTGACTCCAACAGCTGGCAGTAGTAGACAGCGTTAACCGTACGTCGATCATGTAGGAAATCAATGAGCAACACTCCTCTGTAGTCGAAAAAGACGGTCACGAAGACCTTACCGGCTGAGAGACGGGTTTTGGCTTTCACAGGACCGGCTTCGTCTTTCCTTCGCTATTCTTTATTCGCCATTTTGGACTCGGGAGTGTAATGATGCACCCATGTTTCATCACATGTCACGATATGCTTCAAAAAAGTCTCTCCCTCCCGCTGAAATCGATTCAGATGTCTCTTAGTGATTCGCAGTCGGATGTTTTTTTGATCTTCGTTCAATTACTTCGGGACCCATCGGGCACAGATTTTTTTGAAACCAAGATGATTTTTAATGATTGTTTGAGCGCTTCCATAGCTAATGCCCACCTGTAAAGCGATTTCATGAATAGTGAACCGCCTGTCACTTTCAATAAGGTCACGAACTGCACCAATGTTATCGCCAGAGACACTTGATCTTGGACGTCGATTATGACTCACATTTTCCACACTTTCTCGGCCACTCTTAAACTTTTTGGCCCAATCAAAAACTTGAGTTTTAGACAGAGTATCATCCCCATACTGATCCTTCAATCGAGTCAAAATTTCTCACGGTTTAACGCCTTCTTTAGTTAAAAACTTTATTATAACCCGTTGTACAACGGACGCTGGAACCTGTTGCTCACTCATAGCTGTACTGACGAATTGACTGAGTCAAACAGCTCACCAAGCGTTTTACCCACTCCTAATACACTACATTACAAAACTACACTGTGAGAGTGCTTGCGATTGGCTAAGAAAAGTATTTGTAAAATTCCGGTTTATATTTGATCCACCCTCGTACATTTGGGATAGGGGGTTTCATAACTATTTTATTAGGAAAAAAATCTTTTATGAAATTAAGAAGTCATGAATCGTTAAAAAAAATGCTCTTATCTAGAAAAACCCTACAGAATGCTTACTTTTACCACCCTAAGCCAAATGTTAGAATTTGTCTATCTCACTTTAGAAATAAATTATACACAAAAAGTTCTACTTCCAATTTAAATCCTTTAAGGTCAGAATAGTCCTGATGGTTTTATTTTGTGTTTAATTATTTAATCCTTAAATTGAAAATTTATTCAAGTATAAAATTTACAGCTTTCATTACACGAAAAAATTTTTGTCAATTAGAGAAACACCAAAAATTCTTTTGTTTTTAGAATCTAACCTAAAATATTTATATTGAAAATGTAACCGTCGAAGAGAAACTTCAAACAGTCGTAGTTATAAAATTTGTATACATATTTTTTCTACGAAATAATGTTGCAAATAATTATTAACGTTATACTATTAAATATACAATATGCTGTTTTTTAATTTTCTTGTAATATTTGCTATTAAGGTACAACAATAACAATTGCGAGCTTATGACACATTCTCCTATGCAGTGAAATATTACGATTTTCGCATGCAGTTAAAATAGAATTAAGGTTTGAAACTGAAACATTGTTATTTATTTTCTCCAAAAACAGTCATTTTCCAAAAAGGTTTGGTTTATTTTCGTCCAATTTAAAGAAAAAATCTTAACTAATGAAAAAATAAATCATTTTTTTCACCAATTCTCTACTTACGGGAGTATTATATCATTGTTTTTAACTGTACGCGTGAATCAAACGCAATGTTTGTCCTATTCAAACTGACTAGATACCAAAATTATGACGTCGCCAACATTAATGTGTTCAACTGTAATAAAGCACCATAATAATTATTAGTTACACTGTTATTCAAATTCTTAATTATTACACAGATGAGTTTTTCTTCAATTAGAAAAAATGACGATCCTTTCAAATCTGGTCCTATTATTAGTGATTATCCTCAATTCTATTGTTAAGTATAATAATGTAAGAATATATCTATATTTTCATAATCATTTTTGTACTTTTCCGCAAATAATGATATTTCCTTCGTAATCAGAATTCCATCCGAATTAAAATCCGCGGAAACACTT
>NC_046659.1:104824754-104835394 GCF_010883055.1 Belonocnema kinseyi
CCTCTAGAATCAAACCGAAGGGCCTATGGCAAAGTCACCGAACGCGTCCTCGGGTTGCGGATGGAGGGTCCCTGTACCAAGGGTTTCTGCTGAATGTAGTTACAAAAATGAATAGGCAGTTGCGCACAATTGTCCAGGGGTTGTCCGGAAGGAATTAACCCGCAAGCGGAGGTGTGAAAACCGTGCTAAAAGCTAGATGGCCCCTTGGTGAATTGTCTAGAAAGGTGACTCTGGGATAACGGCCGACCTCTCCGAGTACGCAGCCTTATCCTTGCATGCGGGGCTTTACAAGGATGGACGAACCTCTTTTACTACCTTCTCGTGGAAACAACAAGGACAACACCAAGCTTAGTTGTGGAAAGTGCGGTTCAAAACAACAAAACGCGCAGGGCTGCCGACGATGGGTCAGCCAACAATGCCGAACACTCTAGAGGAGGGGAGCCAATAAAGATAGATTCAATGCGATGGATCGACGGAACGGAATCTCGGGACCTTTAGGTGATCAGAGCGACTAAATTGCGACTTGCTAGAGTGTTACGATGTGATTGTGGCCCCTGAATGGGGTTACATGGCACGACTGCATGCTCTGTGGTGCGAGAAACACAAGGAACTATTACACTTTTCGCAGCAACGTCTGCGAAACCATGCCGAACTACTCTAAAAAAGGGCTATGTAAGTCGAACGCCTACTCTATCACAGACAGAACAAGCCGGCAAGAGCCGGAAGAGCGATGCTTTATGACCCGGAGAAACATCAACACCCAGGTTTCTCTTGAGTCTAAAGATCTGACTGACGTGGATGACGACCTTTGAGGAAATTTTTTCAAAGAATCTCACCTCTGGACTATCAATTTCGAGAAAATCAATCATTTTTCTCTGACCCATCTCAACTCTTCCAAGACGCTCCAGACCCCTCCCTTTCGAAGCAGATACAAACGTCTTATCTGGCAGATTTGGTATTCCAAACTCTTGGCAAGGAACCATGTATCTGCAACCAGTGATCCCAGATCTGAAACGAGATGTGGTCCAATACTATCACAGGCCTATGTCCATGCGAATTTAGTAGAAGACGATATAAATAAATGGTTTGCGCGCGCAACCCATTTCTCCTTTTCTGAATTTGAAAACTCGTAGGTGTACGATTGCCGGTCGGAAAGCTTTGGTTTTTTCAGGTGTAAAATATTAGGATTTATTTTAGAATTTAGAATTTATTTAGACTCGTAAGTGAATCTAACAGTTTGTCTGAAGGGCGCCAGATAGTTTTCACCAAAACTATCAAAATTAACACTGACTTGACAGAATAATTAAATTTTTGTCGGACCGCTCCGATAGAGTAGCGTGAGTAAGGAGTGACGCACGGAAGAGGGGTCAGGTAACACAAAAGGAAGAACTTCATTTTAATAATATTTAAATGTTTAATAGTAGTAGAAGTTCAGACTGAGACTGTACAAGGGGGAACCCGTGTTCCCAAAATTAGCACAAGATTGTTTGTTTCGCTCGATGCCAATTTAATAATTTTTTCATTACGCTTCCCGTACAATTCACCGACATCATTGATGAGTAGAGGGTGGAAGACCCCATCAGTTAGATTGGACTATAATTTAAATTTAACACCAACAAAGAATCACTGAATTTACTTTACAAAAACAAAAGGAACAAGTTATGACCTTGTGCGAGGTCAGCAACAAACAAACTTCAACGGCGTGTGCCTACCATTTCAGCAACACGTCGTTGAACTGTGATACATTATTAAATTAACTAAACACAGAAGTTAATGGGCCTACCTGGCAGCTGCCTCGATCCTCTCATTGTACCTTTCATTTTTGGCTCTGAAAAATTGGCTTTCTATTCAATTCCCCCCTTGCTTTTGGGTGCCTGTTCGCTTGAAGCTCAGTGTAACAAATGAATCGACAGAGCGGCGTCTCGGTTCGTCACAGCAAGTGAGAACCGGAGCGCCACTTATGTCACAAATTGACACCAAAGATCAGTGGAAAGAGAGAGGTACGAGGAAGCGGGACAGTCGCCAGTTAGTCACTTCGCAGCGTTGTGGCGCGCCGTTGATCCACCAATTCACGGCTCGGCCCTGGCCGTCATCCATTTTTTGTTGATTTCGACTGCGCTGCCTCCTGCGTAATATAATTACACAGGATTTGAAAGAAATAAAAGAAATTTGCGTTTATTTGGTTGAAAAATCAATTATTTTGTTAAAAATGTAACTATTTTGTAAAAAAGTCCTCTTTTCTATCAAAAGTTCAACTACTTTGTTACATTTTTTTTATTTGAAGGTTCATCTCTTTCGTTGAAAATTTAACTACTCTGATGAAAATATGTTTTATGTGTTGTTGAAAATACATTTTAGAAACTGACAATTAATCTATACCATTTTTGTTTAAAAATTGACCTTCTCAATGAAAAATTTAACTATTTGGTTAAAAAATTGATCTTTTTTAGTTAAAAGTTCACTTTTTGGTTGAAAAGTCATGCATTTTCTTGAAAATTCGTCCGTCTTTGTGAAAATTAAATTGTTTTATGGAAAATGTATACTGTTTGGTTAAAAATTAAATTTTTGGTTGAAATATTAACTGTAAATATTTTTGGTGGCATAGTCTATTATTTTGTTGTAAATATTGCTAAGAATCAAAATCATATTTTTTGGTGGAAAATTCTATTATTCACTTCAAGTTGAACTACTTAGTAAAAAAATTATTTTTTTCTCATTAAGGATTCATAATTATAGTTGAAAATTCAACTATTTGCCTTTAAATAAACTTTTTTGTTAAAAATTGTACTGTTTTGTAAAAAATGCAGCTTTTGGGCGTTAGAAGACAACAATTTGATAGAAAGTTAAACTATTTGGTCAACAATTAGAATTTTAGTTGAAAGATCATTTTTTCGCGTTAAAAATTCAGCTTTTTTGTAGATAATACTCTTTTTTAATTTTAAATTAAATAATTCCATTGATAGTTCATGTATTTATTTGGAAATTGACATTGTTTGGTAGAAATTTAATCTTTTGGGTTCAAAATTTATCATTTTTGGTTAGAAATGCAATTGTTTGGTTGAAATATCAACTGTACATCATCTTAAGTTTAACGGGCGCTTATTTCACTAAGAATTCAACTATTTTGTAAAAAACAAACGTTTTTTTAAACAAGTTTTTATAATTATGGTTGAAAATTGAACTCTTTGATTGAAAACTCATATTTTTCGCTCAAAAAATTCAACTTTTTGTAGATAAATCGTCTTTTCTTTTATAGAACATTAATATTTTTGGTCGAAAATTCACCTTTTCCCTTGAAAATTTAAGAATTTTGTAAAAAATTCGTTTTTTTCTTATTCAAATCAATTTTTTTTCTTATTCAAATCAATTTTATCAAAGTTTTTACCTGGAAATTGAACTATTCTATTTTTTGTTAAAAACTTTATCCTGTACATTGTATTGGTTAAACCACCAATTATTAGATAGAAAATTAATTTATTTTATTAAAAAGTGAACTTTTTGGTTAAAAATTCATATATTTTGTGAATTAGATTTTTTCCTAAAATAAAAAAACTGTAAAATGAAAAAATTGCTTTAAATTCGTCCTGATTCTGTTTGCTTTATTTTTTAAATCTTTTCAAATATTGACTTGAAATTAATTTTTCAAAATAAAAAATCATTTTCAAGTTTCTTAGCAATCCCAACAATTTTTGTTGTTCTTTTAAAATATTTTACAGTTCTCAAAAAGATTAATTTTTTTCACAATCTGCAAAAATTCACATCGTGTTTCAAATTATTTAAAATAATTTCAAGTTTTACATTAATTTTGAATCTTTTTCTAAATTAAAATTTTAGCGTTTAAAGTTAAAATTTAGCTCATTACAATTTAAACAATTTAAGGCTTTCTATTTCGAACAATTTGGTTCATATTTGTATAGTTTTTAATAGTTGTTAATGATGGCTTGTTTTAAATGAACGGTGAAATATTGCTAATAATTTTTAATACCTTAATTTCAATTTAAAAATTTTATTTCAGAATTCTTTCAATTAAAAAAAATCATAATCAAAAAAGTTTGAAATTAATCTGAACATTTGAAAAAAATTGAAATCGAACTTATTTTAAATTTCTAAATAATTTCTTCACAAAACAAGAAAATATGGAAAGATAATTGGATAGATGGGACGTAACCTCAAAATATGCGCATATAAAGAGGCGCCCGAAGTATTCAAATCATGAAAATCGCCAATTTCTTGATTTTCATTGATAGGCAGACCGAAATATAAAAAAAGACTTTTCTAACATGGTATAATATAATATAATTATAATATTAACATTAATAATATTTTTAATAATATTAATATAATATTCTACCCCTGAAAAACATAACCTCCAAATTGAAGCATTGAAACCTGGAAACATGCAAATACCAATTTCTTGATTTTATTTGAAAGCGGATTAAGATATACATAGAACCGCCGAAATTTCCGACCGGCAATCGTGCTCCTTCGAGAATATTGAATCTTGAATGTTTTCACAACAGGATTATTCTGGATACAACACATGGAGTCGCAAAATGGAAAAGACCCTATGCTTAAAATGGTCAGGAAGCACGAAGAAGTGGGCAAAGGGGCGTTTCTTTACAAAAAAGCAGCGGAGCAGGCTGCTGAAACACTCGGAATTAACTTCAGTATTAGGGGTGAACAAAATGCATCAAATCTTTTCTAACTCGAGTACTCACTCCTGGAAGCCCGGATTAAAGCACGGCACGTTCCACAGAAATGTGGAGGATCAGTCAATGTCGCGTGAGCTAACATTTGCTTTCCTTAAATCGCCCGGATTGAAGTCTGGCACGGAGGGTTTCATTTTGGCATGTCAAGACAGTGTCATTTCCACCTTAACATACCGTCGCCATATTTTGAGCCAAGTCATTCCCGATGATAGCTGCATGGCGTACCATGCACACCCTGAGCATTTAGCACACATACTATCTAGTTGTCCAACTCATCCAGGAATGACCTACTTCCAAAGGCACAATGCGGCACTAAGAGTGCTTTATTACCATCTCTGTCACTCTTACGGCATTAAAGTTAATATTGCTCCTCTAAATGTTCCTAGGGAAATAGAGTCAATTGTCGAGAATGAGAAGCACCACATGTACTGAAACTGTTTATTCTCGACAATTGTTTCTGTTGCACACTTGGGGAACTGACATGGTTTTTCTTGAGTTCGAGATGCGAACCATGTTCGTTATCGAATTTTCAGTACCAGCTGGCAAAAACATCATACCCAAAGAGAATGTAAAGAAAGAGAGGTATAGGACCTTACAATGGAGTTGCGACGATTGTACCCGGAATATTTTGTTAAATTGATCGTCTTTATCATTGCCTCTCTTGGAGGTGCTAAGGTTTCACTTGTTAATAGCCTGAAAAGCATCCCTACGTATCACTAATATGGTTGCTAAAACACTTGGGCGAAAAATGCAGAAGGCGGTCGTCCTTGGGTCGCTCCGTGTCCTCAGGGTGCCCGAGACTTTCGCCGGATCGTCGTATTGATTCCGTTACAGACTGCAACCACCCATCTCACAGTCGTAAGACGTGATTATGGCTGAAGTTTTACCGCGATTTCGTTGGAATCGGGTGCAATTTTTCATATTAGCACCCGTTCCCGGCGATATCGTGCAGTTGTCCTTGCGACAAAGTTTTAGTTATATATATATATATATATATACCACTTATAGACTCTTCCCTTTATCCAAAAAATACACATTTTCTTATTCTATTTTTCAAGAAAAAAAGTATTTGCAGCAAAATAGATAAATGTACATACAACGAGATAAATTTTTAAGTAAAATCATCAACTTTCAACAAAAAAAGATGAATTCTGAACGAAAAAGAGAATATTTGATATTCTAAGCAAATAATATTTCAATAAAAAAATAAGTAAACAGTTACGTATAACAAAAACGAAAATCAACCAGAAGAGGAATAGTTACATTTTCAGTTAGAAAAATTCATTTTCAGCAGCCGAGTAATTCTCAACGAGAAACGCGATAGTCAATATTTCAATTTAAACGGATGTTATTTGTAAATCAAATATTACTTGAATTCAATTAAAACAGAAATTTTCACCGAAACAGTACAATTTTCAACCAAGAAAGAGATAATAAATAGAAGAAAACGACAGAGATCATAGAAATAATATAGAAAAAAATAATTCAACGAAATGCTTAGATTTCCAAGTCAATGATGCGAATTTTTCCAAAAAACGGTTTAATTTTCTACCCGCTAATGAATTTTTAAGGTAAAAATTAATGTTCAACCAAGTAAATAATTTTGTACTAAAATATTTAAAATTTCAACCCAAGAGGGCAAATTATCTATTGGTCCTTTTAGCTCCAGTTTCCACTCCTGGAAGATTTTATACTTCCTTTCTTCTGCATTTTAGAATGATATATTCGCTAGTTCAATATGATTTCTGACACACTTAGAATTCTTGAAAAACTAGCTGCCACAATTTGAGTATTGAAAATGCGAAAATTATTAGAAAATCGATAAAATTGATTAGTAATCCTAAAAAATATTTTTTTACTAAATTGTACTAACAAGTACTAACGAAAATTCAACTGATCTTGAAAAATATTTAGAAAAATTGAATCGTCTATTTCTTGTTAGAGCTGAATTTACTTTTCGAATGTTTACCTAATGGCGAACCTATTCTAACCGACATGGATATAGACTTAAAGATCTTACATTAATTCGGCTAACTCCTTTCACGAATACAAGCCGGGTATTCGAACTTCGAAAATACACTTTTCCTGCCGATGCACCAATTAAAGTGCGAGCAGGACGTAATCTCTTTGAGTCTATCCAAGCCAATGAACAAATTGTTGTATCAACAACTGATGGTGGCGTTTTCGCAATATTAAAGAGCACTAATGTTATTATGGGAATATACAAGCACCAACAATACCGAGTGAAAATAAACATGAAAAGCGGCAATATTACCTTTTTAACCCGAGAAGGAATGGATGAAGCTCCAGTAGGTGCCAAAAAGCTAATTACAAGCAATTTTATAATAAAGTGGCTAAAATGCGAGCAAACCACAATTTTCCACGCTACTAATTCAATAGAAAAGTAAGTGGTTTAAAAATCTATCGGATGCCGATATACCAGAAAATGTAGCTAAATTCGCTAGTCTAGGGAAAAATTATGGCGTCAAAATATAAAAACATCAAACACCGATGTACGGTCTAATAGCTAGTGTTGAGTCTAATATAAACAAAATGCCAGAGGTAGATTAAGATCGGGCTAGACTAAATATCGCCAGTAATATATGTGGGGTTATGAATTCTGGCTACACCGTAAAGTCAAAAATCATACAACCCTTGAAAAGAA
The DNA here is from genome assembly GCF_010883055.1 of Belonocnema kinseyi. Classification (NCBI taxonomy): domain Eukaryota; kingdom Metazoa; phylum Arthropoda; class Insecta; order Hymenoptera; family Cynipidae; genus Belonocnema; species Belonocnema kinseyi. The sequence continues at coordinate 104,832,129 of NC_046659.1, forward strand.
TCAGACAGGCCGAGAAATTTTCAAAATAAAACCCTCAGATAATTTTTGTTAGCGCGGACAAGGGTTATACTACCGTCGCGATGAAAATAGAAGATTATGACGCAAAAGTTAATGCATTATTATAAAATCAGAACACTCACGTTCCAATATATAGGGACATAACTAAAAAATGACAAGGGAAGTAACAAAGCTATTTAAAAATGAAAACTGAGCAAATATATGAATGAACCAACCGCGGAACAGCTGAAAGTATATCACGTTTAGCCCGGTAAGAAACCTTGCATTAAAAGCTATTGAAAATTGTGAATCCCTAGGAATGCCGTTTCTGTCTTTTGTTTTTTATTTCTTATCAGGCAACAAAAATAATAATATTCCAATCCCTTTGAAAGCCTATCGGAGCTGCCAGACGTAACCTCTGAGAATTTTATGCTCCAAAAGCATAAAATTTGCAAAATCTAGTAGGATTGCATACTGGAATACATCTCTTTATCTTAATATGTTCGCTTACTTTAAATATTATCAATTACAAAAATATAAAAACATGGTAAATAAGTCAAAAAATTATTTTTCGCCAGAACCTTCTGTATGGAAATTAATCCTGACATCGTAAAATGACCGATTATACGTTTTAAAGAGCTTTTTACCTCATTATTAATCGAAAAACAGTATATAAAAAAAGCGAAATTTTCTAAACTAAAAGACTAAAAAATTTCTACTTCTTGGTTGCTTTGTGATAATCAGAAAAATATGGTCGGCGCTAGGTACAGAAAGGGACACAGTTTAAAAGATAAATTCTACTGCTGTGGAGATTCAAAACGAGAGGTAAAAAACGCGATCCAGAAGTATTCAATATTTCTCACGTTACCACTGGATGCATGCAATTTTTAAATACTTTTCAATCCAAGCCTTCTTACCGAGACCCTTCCAGATTTTATGGCCTCCCAAAAATTCACAAGACGGGTGCTGCGCTTAGGCCAATTATTTCATATGTAGCTAGTGCTAGTTACAAATTAGCAAAGTTCACTAAAAACATTATTTCAAATAATATGAAAGTTCTTAAATCAAGATGAACAGGTTTGATTTAGTGAAAAAATTAGGAATATCAGTATCCGGGAAAGTAATGCCTTCGCGTCACAAGACGTGGTTTCCCTTTTCGCAAATGTGCCAAAAGAAAAGGCAGTCGAGGTGGTTCGTATTAGGTGGAGTGAAATTCGTGAAAAAACAAAAATTCCATGGACAGTATTTAAGGAAGGACTTCGATTACGTCTAAATAGTAGGTACAGATATTCATTTCAAATACACACCTTACTTCCGAAAAAGAGAACTGCCAATGGGCTCCCCCCTTTCGCCGATTTTAGCAGATCTAATTATCGACAATCTGGAAAAGGTTATTTTACCGAAAATGGGTTATCAAGTATCTTTTCTCAGAAATGACGTTCAAGAAATAAAGTGCAATTCATATCGCAGACCCACCTGGTCTGCTAGATATCTAAATTTCGATTCAAACCCAAAATGAAATAAATAGAATTTGGTGCAAATTTCAACATTTCAAAGCAGTTCATATAGGTCAAATTGAACGTTCGTTTAGAGCACGGATTAAAAAACACAAAAAAGATATAAATAAATAATAAATAAATAAGGTCGTAAAATTCGAAGACCTGTGAGAATGTTTTTTCAGTTTTCTTCGTGATTTGAAACAGAGCGGATGTCTATGTGTCTGCGTAGAAAACTATCCTTTTATATTAAGAGAGACCTGTTTTCTATAACTCTCGCTTTCAGTCACCCCGTTTTTAGCCTTCCTAGAACTGCTGGCTCACGCAGTTTCTAAGGGAAGTAGGGCGAGAGCGGTTGCGACATTATATATATATATATATATTGCAATAGGAAACGAGTCAGGCGGCCCTCACCGTTTACGTTTCTGTCCACCCGATATCAGTCCAAGGCCATTTGAAGTCAACCCCCGACATTTGACTGAAAGCGAGAGTTTGGCATATTTAAAATTCTTGATTAGTTTCTATTAATTCTCGAATCCTAAATCAAACATTATTCTATTTCGTATGTAAAAGTGTAAAATTTATAAGTATTTAAATAATATAGAGATTTTCGATTTAAAGTGCTGAAGTTTGTCATCTCATTTACTTAAAATTATTCAAGTTTATAATAATGTCGGCAGATGAAAGGTAGAACTTTTTATTTTCAATTCGTACTAAGTTGGGAGAGGGATTAGTTTTAATTTAGAGCATTGAAAATGATTGCATTTAAGTTTTGATTACATTAAATGAAAATTTTTTACTTTTAAGAGTTCGATTTTTTTAATTCCAAAGATTGTAAAAATTTGTGTTAGCCAAAAAATAAAATTTTGCAATTTTTCCCTTAAATTTGAACATTAAGAACTTTAAAATGAAATTAAACGCGTCCAATCTTATTTCGACACCCGTTCCTTTGCACCTTAATTTCAAATTTATAATCTTATACAGGGTGTCCCACGATAACTATACTTAATTGGGGGGGGGGGGTGCACAAAAAAATGAACAAAAAGTCCCGAACATTTTTTAGGCCCGATGCTTATTCTAGGCACAACAGAGGGTATACAAGTTGTATACACGTGTGAGCACGTGTGGCGTGCACGCCGCACAAAAAACTTTACGTGTGTGGTCTGAAACGCGGAAAAAGTTAGTCAAAATATGAAGACTCCATTTTCCGCCGATGAAATTTCCCACTTGGGAGTTTTTAGGTTAGTGATTTAAAATTTGAAGTCCGATTTTCCAAAAACAAAATGGTGGCTACAAAATGGCGCACACTTTTTCGAAATTGCTATCGGATTTGCATGAAACTTGGTGTATGTTGGTTTTTAGTGTCGCTGATTCCAAATTTAAAGTCAGATTTTACAAAAAAAAATGGCTGAGACTTTTTGAAAATTCTGATTAGATTCGCATGAAACTTAATATACATATATTTTTGGGGTCGCTGATTTCAAATTTAAAGTCAAATTTTGCAATAACAAAATGGCGGTGCGGGACTGTAGTCGCGCGCTCGCCTCTTACTTAGCCAGTCAGTCTATCCTGTTCTCTAGTCTCGCGGGTGGGCGGCGCGACCACACACAAATAAATCGATTGCATCGAGAATCGCAGACAGTCGCACCTGAATTTTTGATTTTCGAAAGGTTGCTATACGAGGGTGGATTGATAAGTTTCCGGCCTGACCAAGAGATGGCGCCACTAGGCCTACCTTGAGGTGGCGTTCTATAGTACCATCCTTAGATAGCT
>NC_046659.1:104835494-104861069 GCF_010883055.1 Belonocnema kinseyi
TATCAGCCTTGGAGGAGATTATGTTGAGAAATAAAAAATAAAAAATTCTTAAAAACGTTGTTTTTCTTGGTCAGGCCGGAAACTTATCAATCCACCCTCGTACATTCGAACTAAATCTCGATTCAACTAAATGTCATTTCAACTAAAACTTTATAGTTTGTGCATAGTGGATGGTTTTGCTCGAAAGAGGGTCGTGTGCGTAGTTAGAAAGTAGGATGCGGTGACTGAGATGTACCAAAAATATACGGTTGGCGGCGTGACATGCAAACTCGGAATCATCATAAAGAAGAACCAACAATAATTTAAAAAATAATAAATGTAATAAAGTTGAATAAAACTATAAGTTGTTTTTAATTTAGTACAGTGAAATTGGATAAATGTGAAGGTAATTAAATAAGTTTAAAAATAGTTACATTAAGTGAAAAGTGACCGGTTAATAAGAAGTGTATTTTTTCGTAATTTTTTATTTTCATTCGCCGTGAATGATTTTCTGTATGGGGTTGTAGATTTTTTGTTAATTTTTAATTTACGAATCGTATTGACTTTAATTAGGATCTGTGCATGAAAAACGTGAAGCTGTTGTTCAAAAATTTAATAGTGGTATATTAATTTGACGCTATGTGCGTGATACTATTTTGTTAAAAACTTTATCACAGTTATTAGGTACGATGAGGCGTCGTTCGCTAATGTCGAAGGCTTTAAATTAGGATTCTTCAGAACTTGAATTACACGAATGTGCATATATCTTACAATAATATGTATTAGGTCATTATACATTGGTATAACTTTTTTATTATAACTTAAGTACATTTAACTGCGTTTTGAAAAATAATGAAACTTCACATACTAGGCAGTCTGATAAGTACCTGAAAATTCTAAGAGATGGCATTAGTATTCACTAATGTGAACCATTTTCGTCGAGCTTGATCCTTCAAATGACGCCTGTCAAAACTTCAGCCATTTATGTTTACTCATTTACAAGTTACAGCACTGAGAAGCGACTAACCTCCGAGTTTTTTTTAATATGGAAAAATCTGAATTTCGAGTTTTGATCAAACACTACTATCTTCGCAAGAAAACAATATCCGAAACCGAGGCCAATCTGGATAAGTATTACCCGGACTCTGCACCGTGGATTGGAACGATTCATAAGTGGTTTACCGAGTTTCGTTGTGGCCGTACGAGCACAGTTGATGCTGAACGATCTGGGCGCCCAAAAGAAGTCACTACACCAGAAAATGTCGAAAAAATCCATGATATGATGTTGAATGATCCCAAAGTGAAATTGAGAGAGGTAGCTAATGCTTTTGGAATGTGTGGGCAATATCATGCATTCAGTGATTATTCATACTTAGTTGCACAAGCAAAATTGCATGAAATCGGCTTCGAATTGGTTCCTCAGCCACCGTATTCACCAGACCTGGCCCGCAAAGACTATCACTTGTTCCCTAACCTGAAGAGATGGCTCACCGGTAAGCGTTTTTACTCAAATGAGGAGCTCATAGCTGAAACTGAGGCGTATTTTGGAGACCTTCCGATCGAGTACTTTCCGGACGGTATCAAAAAGTTAGAAAATCGTTGGACTCGCTGTATCGACCTAAAAGGAGATTATGTTGAAAAATTAAACCGACTTTGGCCAAAAAAACGTCTCCGTGTTTCATTTTTCAGGGATTTACCAGACTGCCTAGTATAATTGTACTTTTTAAATTTGGAAACATTCAAAGAGTGTAAAAAAAAATTTTTTAATCTAAAACAGAAATAAACTGGAAATTAATTTTTTTTAATGATATATAGTTAACATTATATTTGTCTTATGTATTCGATAAGTTCTAACATGATAAAATAAAGTGAATTACAACTAGTTGAAAATTTAAGAATGAAAGCATATTTTTAAAAAAGGAACATTATTAAAAGTAGTAAACAAATTATTGCAGTAATTACTATAAGTTTGAGAAATAATAATTTGTAATTGATAAAACGATGTTAAAATCATGCTTTGAAGAAATTAAAAATCAGTGCGCCAACAGATACAAAAAAAAGAAATAATGAAGTATTATATTGCAGACCTGCCAAATTTTTTTCTCATAGAAAAAATAATATTTAGAAATGTTAAAATCCCTTAAAACCTTATAGTTCCTATAAAATACTTCTAAATCTTCTGTAAGTCTAGTAAATTGTTGAAAACCACATACAATTTTTTGAATTACTTTAAATCATTAGAATCCTTGGAAGTTCTTTTAAATTTTTTAAATGAAATGATCATTCGTTGGAATCCTTGGAAATACCCCAAATGTGTCAAATTCGTTGAAATCTTTTTTTAAATCTTAGAATTTTTTTGGAGCTTATAAATTCTTGGTATTCTTGTAAAATGTCCTTCTAATCTCTTAAAATAACCTTTAAAGTTCTGAAATCTAATGGAAATGTTGCAGATATTCTAATATAAATATGTCATCCCCAAAAACTTCTGGAAACAGTAAAAAAAATGTTACCGCAGATTTTCTTATACACACAAAGCACTAGAAGAAGCTGTGGAATGTATTAAGACTAAAAAAATGAGTCTTAATTGTGCATCTAAGACATATAATGTTCCAAAAGGTACACTGCACAGCTATTTACAAAAAAGTGTGCCATCGATAAGAAAAATGGGACCTCAGGCGGTATTGGAACCTAGTGAACGCATCAAAAAGTGGATACTCGACAGAGCTCAGTTAGGCTTTTCAATGCATACTGAAGAATTACAAAATGCAGAACAAAAAGTTGTACAAGAAACTGGTCGAGCTAACCCATTTGTAAATAATAGGCCTGGTAGAAAGTTGGTGCAGTTATTCCTCAAAAGACATCCAGAAATAGTATTAAAACATACTGAAGTGCTTTCAAAAGCAAGAGCTGCAGTAACTGAGGAAAAAATTCGTGAATGGTTCTTAGAAGCAAAAGATTATCTAACAGAAGAAGAAGCTTTAGACATTCTTAAAGATCCAAGCAGAATGTACAATTTAGATGAAACCGGTGTGCAAACTTGTCCAAAAACTGGTAAAGTACTGTGCATGAAAGGGGAAAAAAATAATTATTCAATTGCTTCAGGGCAAGAAAAGCAATGCATAACAGTGTTGTGCTGTTATGCTGCTACCGGGCCAGTAGTAGACCCTATGGTTGTATATCCGAACCAAAGGATTGCTCGGAATGTAATGCAAGGTGTACCTGAAAACTTCGCTGTTGGCAGAAGTCCATGCGGTTGGATGATTAGTGCTACTTTCTATGAATATATTGCTGATGTGTTTTATCAAAGGTTGGTTGAAAAACAAGTAGAATTTCCAGATTTACTTGTATTTGAGGGACATAAATCTTATATTGCAACCTTGTGATGTGGGAATTTGCAGGCCTTTGAAAGTTGAATGGAGAAAAGTGGTTCGCAATCACCAAGCAAGAAGTACTCAATCCATCACAAAAGTTAATTTTGCTCCTCTTTTTCATGAAACTTTTAATAAAGCCTCAAAAGTTCATATAATACAAAATGCGTTTGCTACGTGTGGCTTATTTCCTTTTAACCCGGATAAAGTAAATTATTCAAAATGCATATCGACAAGACGCAAACAGCTTAATGGTGAATCAAAACAATCCAATAACGTTGTGGAACAAGATACCGGTGAAACTTGTAATGATCAAACATTAGTTGATATTAAAAGCCAAATACTAAATGAAATTTTAGAAACTTTTTTTCAGGCGTACTATGCAAAATTAGAACCAGCATCATAACTAAGTTCATTTTCAATCTGAAAGAATATGAAAAATAAGTCATCGAGTCCTCAAGAAGTTCAGATTGAGGAAGTGTCTGCGGAGGTCTTTGGCGACATTAATATAATGAGTTTCCCAGTTGTACAGTTCTTGAGTCCTGATGTAATGCAGGTTGATCATGTATCTACAATAGAAATGGAGAAACATGAAGAAAACATCGTAGAATCTTATTTTGTCGAAGATGATACTCCAGCGCTTGACGATGTTCTTATTCGAGGTGGAGTAAAAGATTCGAAAAAAGAAGACTGTAACGAATCAGAATATAAAGTTTCTGGTAATATTAACGACTTTTATATGTAATAATTAAAAAGCAAACTATGATTGATGTAAAGTTTCTTGTTTGTAGAACTTCTAATTCTAGAGAACTCTTCAGAGGATACTGGTAAGACTTTATCAGGTACGCTCGATGATGGTGGAGCATTATCAAATTCATTGAATCTTAATCTGCTACCCATACCATCAAGTACCACTGATGAAGAATTGAGTAAGTGATTGCATGCAACATAAATTTTATAGTGTTCGTACAATATTGTATGTAATTTTTAAGATATATCAGTATCGACAAAAAATTAATTTTTTAACTTCTTTTGAAATATTAATTTTTATTAGCACACATAATTCTGAGATAGTAATAGCATCATATATTCTTATGAAATTCTCTCTATTTTTTTATTTCAGACATTCCTGTCATAGATTTAAGTTCATTTCCCACTACCTCTGCAAATAGTGAAAATGATAAGTTTATCAATCAGTTCGAATCAGAAAATGAAACTTCCAATGAGTCTGCTGCAAATGTTCTTAATGATCAGAACTTAAACATTATGGAAAGTACCTACACAAGATATTATATCATGAAATCTACACTTGAATAATAAAATGTTTATGCATATTGTTCTATGTAAAAATGTATGAATTTCAGGTAATACATCGTCTAAATCAGAGAATTTAGGTACTCCAATTAAAAAGTGACTGTAGAAAAAGAGAATAACGAATCTGTCTGGCGTAAGCATTTATACTTTCCAGAGATACACAAGAACCCAAATACCAAAAAACGAAAATCAAGTGAAATTATTTATGCTATTACTTCAAAAAAAAGAAAAAAGGAAACAAGAACGTATAGCTTTAAAAAAATAAAAGAAGAGGAGGCAGAGAATAGGCGGAAAAAAAGGAAACAAGAGCGTATAGATAAAAAGAAAATGAAAGAAGAGGAGGCAGAAAATAGTCGAAAAAAAGGAAAGAAAGAGAACTGAAAAAACAAGAAGACCAAAAGAATCCAAAAGAAAAGCTTAAAGCCAAAGCAATTATGAAAAAATTAGCACCCAGGGTGAAAAGAACTGATTTAAACACTTTTAAATCGAAGTGACGGATCATATAAAGTTATTTTTTACATGAGAAATTTTAAAACAATGTAGATGTTGAATAAAAAGAGATATTTCGGATTTCACTAGTGTAAATAAATGTAAATAAATATGAATAAATGTAGATATCCGTTCAAAAATTTTCTTTAATTTATAAAACGTTGTTTAAGTATAAAAAACATTAATTCATGCTAGGTACTACTGCGTAAGAGGATATATCTTTATAAATGTTTGAAGAATTTCCATTTTTACAACAATGTGATTTATAATTGTATTTGCTAATTTAATCTAAAGCAACATAGTAAAGTGTTGTATCACAAATTTTATGTGTCCTAAAAATGGCAGTTTTCTATTGTAGTCACTAGATAAAAGTTATCTATTTTTAAACGAAAAGTTGTATTTATTGTAAGATTAAAAGAACTGATAGAAATATTTTAAAAATATATATTGCAATAAAAAATTACGAAAAGTTAACCTAGTTCTGTGTTCAACTTTTGTATTCCCTCCTTTCTTTATATCTAAATGTTTTATGGTTTTTATTGAAATAATATATTTAATGAATTTTGCAAAGCTTTCTAATATTTTACATTATTTAATTGCTCATTTTGTAATGTACCTATGTAATTTTATACACTTAAGAATCTATTTTCAAAAGTTTTGTAAGAGTAATCAATTATTATAACGTGAAATGGACTATTTGTAATCAGTGATTTCCTTAAGTGTTCCTTTACTGGGTCACTCACCCTATTATTCATCAAACTGATAGTAATTACTGCAATAGTTTATTTACTACTTATAATAAAAAAGTTATACAAAAAATTTGTTAAAAATTCCCTCAACTTTTTTTTACTATAATTATAACAATATAGTTTCAAATGAAGCAGTTAAATTACTGCTCCAGAAAATATATATATAAGCTTCACGTTTTTCGTGCACAGATCCCAATGAGAATCAATACAATTCGTAAATTTAAAATAAACATAACATCTATAACCCCATACAGAAAATAATTCACGGAGAAACAAAATAAAAAATTACAAAAAAATACATTTTTTATTAACGGGTCACTTTTCACTTAATGTAATAATTTAATTCAACTTTATTACATTTATTATTTTTTAAATTATTGTCAGTTTTTCTTTATCGATGATTCGCAGCCTGCATGTCACGTCACCAACCGTATATTTTTGGTACAACTTAGTCACCGCATCCTGCTTTCTAACTACGCACACGACCCTCTTCTGAGCAAAACCATCCGCTGTGCACAAACTATAGAGTTTTAGTTGAAATGACATTTAGGTGCATCGAGATTTAGTTCGATTGTATAGCAAACTTTTCCAAATAGTAAGACCTTTACTTGAATTATGAATCTGAGAACAACACAGAGTCTCGCGGAAACATAACTTTTCGAACGATTTTCGAAAAATTGTTAGTGTAAAACTGATAAACAATTGTTCCCAAAGTAAATTGTTAAAACATATTACCAACCTTGAAGTGCCTTCTCGACTTACAGACGCTACTACGCGTCTCGTAGGCACCCAATCTATATGCTATTAGAGAAATAAATGCGGAGGAACCTCGTTTACCGACTACCACATACAAAATCTCTCGGAAAAATTTTTTTCTGGTTTTAACCAACTTTTTTGGCGTTTCAGACCACTGTGCGCCGTCTCAATAAAGCAGTTCCCCCACCGAAGCGTTGAACGAAAGAATGGCCATCACACCGTCCGATAGTGCTTTTCTTATTTGTTGCAACAATCTCCTATCAACAAAAATTTATCGCCGACCTATTATTAAAGATAAATTGTGGCAATTATAAGTGTGAAAAACAAGAAATGCAAAACGAGTTTTCAGTTTGGTCAATCAATCAAGTCAATCAAGTGTGATAGCCATCGCTTTGTCCAGCGCTTCAGTAGGGGAACTACTTAGCAGTGCTGCCAGATCGTGGATGAAATTTACCCCCACCATACCTACCAGTTGGGAGCCGCAAAACAGAAGGTGCATGATTACAACTGTGAGTTCGTGTGTAAGCGAAAATGCACGATTCGACTTCGGTTTACTGCTGTACGATGATTGCCGATCTGAAAGCTTCGGAAGACTTCGGTGATCTTCTATTTATAAATATTAATTTTAAATAATAGCTGACTAACTTTTAATAGAAATAGTTAAACTTTCAACTAAAACAATTAGTTTTCCCTTAAATTGTTGAAATTAATTGAAATTCCTTTGAATGTTTCAAAATATCCTAAAAAAGTTTAAATCCTTTAAAATCTCTTGAAATTTTTGAAAGCTCTTGAAAATCCATTGCATATTTAAAAATAGCCTAAAATATTTCAAATCCTTTAAAATCTAATTCTAAATAATTGAAATGAATTGAAAACTCCTTAAAATCTATAAAAATATCCTAAAATATATCAAATCCTTTAAAATCTCATATTAAATTGCTCTAATCAATTGAAAATTCCTTCATGTCTTTTTAAGACTTCCTCAAATATTTAAAATCCTTACAAATCTTTTGAAATCTCTTGAAATTTTTTAAAGCTATTAAAAATATCTTGAAATTTAAAAAAAAACATGAAATATTTCAAATCCTTTAAAATCGCATACTAAATTATTAAAATCATCTTAAAGTTCCTTGAAATCTATTGTAATATCCTGTAATATATCTAATCCTTTAAAATCTCATATTAAATTACTGTAATCAATTAAAAATTCCTTGATATCTTTTAAAACTACCTCAAATATTTAAAATCCTTACAAATCGTTATGAAATCTCTTGAAATTTTTTAAAACTCTTGAAACTATCTTGAAATTGTAAAAATACCATGAAATCTTTCAAACCCTGTAAAATCTCATAATTATATACAAAAATCTTTTTAGAAATAGTTAAACTTTAACTCGAATAATTTCTATTAAATCTTTAATTGAATAATTTAACTAATCTACAAACAGTTACATTTTTAATGTTTTAATATTTTTCGGTTTTCCAAATTTCAGTCTGAAGCCTTACAAAATTTCAAGAGATTTCAAAAGATTTTAATGGATTTTAAATATTTGAGGATGTTTTAAAAGATGTTAAGGAATTTTCAATTCATTTTTATAATTGACAGGAATTTCAAAGAATTCAAAAATGTTCAGAAGGCTTATTTTTTTAAATTCCAAAGTAAGTTAGAAATCCTAAAAAAAGTCCTAGGCATTTCAAAAAATTTTGAATGATTTGAATAATTTGAGAGAATTTTAAACATTCTAAGGAATTTGCTTCGATTACATTAATTTAATATGATATTTTGAAGGATTTGAAATATTTCAGGAAATTTTCCAATTTTCAAGGAATTTGGAATGGAAAGCTTCTAATGTCTCCCCTAAGTGTTTAGAGTTTTCTAGCACCTTCTTCTTTATTCCTTTACACACCCCCCACACACTTACTTGGAGGTGGAAGGAGGACCTACAGTATACGGTGGGTTCCGAACCACCAAGAGCAACAGCTTTAAGTACTTAGAGAAAACCCTTTTCTCTAGAAGTACCGGTCCCACGATTCTCCGGAGATGAACAACTCCCTTGATAGACTAGTGTTCACCGCATGAGCCGCCGATGCTCTTCCAGAGTGCGAGGCGGGAATCGAACCCGCATGCCGACGGAGTGGGTCCAAAGCCTACGCTTCATCCCCCACGACCATCGTCCCACTTAATTTTCAAGGAATTTTCAAGAGCTTTAAAAAATTTCAAGAAATTTCAAAAGATTTTTAAGGGTTTTAAATATTTGTGAATGTTTTAAAAGATGTCAAGTAATTTTTAAATTATTTTTATAATTTCAAGGAATTTCAAAGAATTTTAACAATTTTAGCAGAGTTATTTTAAAAAATTCGAAAGTACTTTAGAAATCTTTAAAAGGGTTCTAGGTGTTTGAAAAGATTTTGAACGTTCGAAATACTTGAGAGTATTTAAAAAGGTTCCAAAGAATTTTTTAATTGATTACAGAAATTTAATATGAAAAATATTAATTTTCTTGTAGTTAAAAGAAATTAATTTTTAAGCGAAAACAAAAACAAAATTTCTACAAAATAGTTAGATTTTCAGAAAACAATTTGTTTTCAACTAAATTGATAAATCATCAACAAAAAAAACTGAATTTTTTACAAAGCAGAACCACTTTCAACCTGAAAAGTTGAAAAAAAATAGTTAAAATTCTATCAGATTGCTCTAAATTATTGAACTTCATGGAAAATTCCTTGGAATGTTTTAAAACATCCTAAAATATTTAAAATCCTTTAAAATTTCTTGTAATTTTGCAAAGCTTTTGAAAATCCCTTGAAATTTTAAAAATACCCTAAAATATTTCAAATCGTGAATCCCATCGAGTTCAAAATTATTCTTATTGAATATATGAACATTTTTGAAAATTAAATTTCGAAAGCTGTGGATTGTTATTGATCTCATTTTCAATACTCTAATCTACAAACATTTCAATATTTAACGTTTTGAAGTTTTTTTCTTTTTTAAATTTCAATCTGAAGCTTTACAAAATTTCAAGAAATTTCAAAAGATTTTTAAGGATTTTAAATATTTGAGGATGTTTTAAAAGATGTCAAGAATTTTTCAATTTATTTTTATAATTTACAGAAATTTAAAGGAATTAAAAAAATTATAGGAGGGTTATTTAAAAAAAATCAAAAGTACTTAAAACTCTTTTAAGAAAGTTCAAAGTATGTCAAAATATTTTGAAGAAATTGCATTAATTGAGAATATTTAAAAATGTTCCAAGGAATTTTCAATTGATTACGGTAATTTAATATGAGGTTTTGAAAGGTTTAATATATTTTAGGATATTTTAATAGATTCTAAGGAAATTTCAATTGATTTTAATAATGTAGTATGAGATTGTAAAAGTTTTAAAATATTTTGGGGTATTTTTAAGTTTTCAAGGAATTTTCCAGAGATTTCAAAAGATTTTAAAGGATTTTAAATATTTCAGGATGTTCAAAAAGATGTCAATGATTTTTCAATTTATTTTTATAATTTAAAGGAATATCAAAGAAGTTTAAGAATTTTAGCATAGTTATTTCAAAAATTACAAAGTACTTTAGCAATCTTTAAAAGGTGTCAAGGTGTTTCAAAAGATTTTGAAGGTTTCGAAATACTTTCGAGTATTTTAAAAGATTCCAAGGAATTTTTAATTGATTACATTAATTTAATAGGAAATTGTAAAGGATTTTCTATATCTAAGGATATTTTAATTGATTCCAAGGAACTTTACATTGATTTCAATAATTTAGTATAAAATTTGGATTTGATATATGTTAGGGTATTTTAAAAATTTCAAGGAATTTTCAAGCGCTTTGAAAAACTTAAAGAGATTTTAAAGGATTTTAAACCATTTCATACAAAATTCGTTTTGTTTTCTTTGAAAATTCTTTTTGTTCTTCTTTAAAAATGACTATTTTTTCAACTACAAAAAAATTAATCTTTTTTGTCGAAAATTTAACTATGATTAAACATTAATTTTTGTATTGAAAATTAGACTTGGTGGAAAATGAAGTTCTTTAGTTCAAAGTTTATGTATTTTATTGATTATGTCTTTTTTTTAGTATACAATTCAGCTTTCTGGATGAAAATTTAGCTTTTTGTTTAAAAATTTAATTATTTTGTTGAAAACCTTTTTTTTGTAATTTATGTATTTTATTCAAAATGTATCTTTTTTGCAGAAACTAATTGGTTTGGTTGAAAGTTTAACTATTTCTATTAAAAATTAGTCAACTATTCATTAATGTCTTTCTATTGGGGATCGAGATATAAATTATAAATAGAAGACCACCGAAGTCTTCCGAAACTTTCAGATCGGCAATCATCGTGCAGCAGAAAACATGAAAAAACCGAAGTTCGAGTCGTACATTTTTTGTCTTTTTGTCTTATTTTTTGGTGCACCACCCCCCCCCCCTCCCACTAGATATATTCTAAAATCCTACAATATTTACAAAAATATAAATTTGTTACAAAAATGTTCACAAACAAATTCTACGATATTCAAATAACTGTTTGAATGTTTAGATGAAATTAAGAGCACATCATACTCTTTAAATCTGAACCAAGGACATGAACAAATATTACACAATTTCTAAGTAATCATGAAAAATGTTTACGAGTCGAATGGAAATTTCTGCACAGATAAAGATTAACGTTAGTTTTAAGCAAAAAAATTTCTTCAAAAACTAATGAGAAAAAACTGAACCGTAGGATTCTTGTTGAGCAATACGAACATCGAAAGGAATTTAATTGTTTTTCAGTTTTCACATTGATCATGGAAGCGAACATATCTTAAATTCAAAACAAGATTGTAAGAAATTTACCTGAAACCAAATTAAAACCCTAGTTTTTTCTATGAGCGAATATAAAAATCCGAGATTGAACGTGTACATTAATTTTTTATTATAATAATTCTTTAAACAAATAAATTTCGGTAGTTACACTTCAGTCGCACTTTTAACAATGCCATTCCTCATTTGTGCGAAAACTTTAAAAAAATTAAAGATTAAAGCATTTACAACTTTCATTTGGTAATTGTGAATTCTCTTTTGTTAAAGCTCCTTCGGCTTTAACTAACACATTTTCATCACATATCTCAAGCTTTGCACTTGATTTCATTAAAAATTCGAACTATTCTACATTATGTTCAACTCCATTATATCAAATGTATTTTATATTTATTTCTGTACGTCGGTCTGAGGCTGCTTATTTAGGTATTACAAAATGAAGAACAAATCTTATTTTTAATGATTACTTTATTATTTGTTTTTTATTTTTTATTAAATTTTATTCTTAACCACCCTGAAAATTGTAAATCATGTCAATAAATTTATATTATTACCATTCATAATATACATTATTATTGGAACGAAAGTATTTTCATTGTGTTATTTTTATCATTTAAAAAATGCGCATTGTATTAAAATAAAAATGATTATTAAACATTTTATTGCAACTTGTTCCGTTTTTCCATAAATTTAATCTGTTTATATTAATCTGCTTATGTTTTTCATAGCTTGTGTCGTTTGTCTAAAACTTAAATTTTTTATCTCTGATGTTTTTTACGACTAAAAACAAAAACCACGCGACCTATCGAAAAGTGATTAATGACAAATTTGTAGATCTTTCTAGAGCGCGCAATTTTACTCAATACATTTTTCTCGTATCTTGCATATTTTGACCGCAAAATTCAGCTCTTTGATTTTTCATTATTTTTTGTACGATCAAAATTTAAATTATGAAGTTTTCCACAAAATTTATAAAGTTGTTATGATAATCTTGTAGGGCTTTCAGAAATCAACGTTTTTTTAATGATTTTTTTTCATATCATGCGTGGTTTGGCTTAAAATGTCCATTTTAGTTTGTATTTTGTATTTTGAAAATCCTATAACTTTCATAATTTTCTTTTTATCGAAAAAAATTAGAAAGATAAATTATTCAAGTCTCCGAGTACTATGAACAGCCGTAAATATAATTTTCAAATCTAAAAAAATGGTCTTAAATATTTTGAAAATGTGCTCACTTTTTGAATTTTCATCCAAAGTAGCTGATTTACAAACTCTTTCTTACATTTTAGGCCTTAATAAAGTGTGCCAAAGCAGAATCCAATCTGATCAATCTTTCGAAAGTTATTTTGCCTACACGATACAGTCTACAGACTACAGACAGACAGACACCGTAAAAATCTTTCTGTCTGACTAAGGGGGTCTCTAAACGTGAAGATTTGATGAAAACCGACAAAGTGAAATTTTACATAAAAGCAATACCTTTTCATTAGGATGAGAATGTAAAAATTCCGCTGAATTCAAGAGAATTGTTCAGAATTCAGGAGAATTTGACTGAGTTCTAGAAAATAATAAAAAATTCAAAGGAATTTGACAGAGTTTATTCAAATTCAACCCCCGTAAAAAGATACCCTTACTTCATAAAGTTGAAAATATATTTAGGGTATTTTCCTGAAATGAAGAAAAAATTCAAAAGGATTAATGCAAGATTCCCTCTTTAATAATTGAATATTATTGATAATGACTTATTTATAAATGTGAGCATAAAGAATTCTTTTAACGACAAATGAATTACGACGAAAATTTTTTGCGTATGAATCAGTGCTCCCAATTTTTGGAAATTTTTGAACTGCGCTTACTTCGCGCCAGCAACACGATTTGTTACTTTAAAGCGCGCGCATTTTAAATTATATAAATATTCAAATGTTATACTTATAACAAACAATGATTGGGAAATGCTTCAAAAGTGATTTATTAATCCAAAAATAGAATTTTTGAGTGACAGGTGAAAAAAATTGTGATTTTATTACAAAAAACGTTTTTTATTTTGAATTTAGAAAAAAAAAATTTCACTTAATTTTTAGTAACTTTATTGATGTTATTTTAGGTCAAACTCTTGTGAATAAAAACAATAAAAATTAGAAACTCGACAGAGGCAAGATTAATCATTCTGGTAAAAAATGATTTCTTTCTCTGAACTCGGAATTCATAACGTCTTTTTAATTAAAATTGAACTAAATTTTTATTTGTCACTTCAAAATCTTATGTTAGGATTAAGAAATTACTTTTAATGCATTTTATAATCATTACTTATTATAAATATCACATTTGAATATCGACACTATTCAAAATCAGCGCGCCAACAGTAACCAATTGTGTTGCCGGCGCGACGCACGCGCAATCCAAAAAGTTTCCAAGATTGTGAGCACTGACATGAATAAGCCTTTATATTTACAATTTTTCTACATACCCTGCAAATGATATTTATCAAGTCATTATATCGAGGCGTCCTAACGATAGGATGCCATCGCGCGCGATCGACTAGATGATACTTAACCAAAAATAGAAACAATAAAAAGCTAACCAAGAAGTAAGCACTAGAAAGAATTAGATCGCGGAATTGAACAAGATGAAGCTACAAGTTGGCCAAAACTAGAAGATGCTCGCTCGCTCCATTAAAACATTAAAGTGCTATCTCGGGCGAGCAAAACATGAAGGTGCCACTTCTCGCTTATAAACTAAACGCGAGTAGTGGCAACCTTCATGCTTTGCTCGCCCGAGATAGAACTTTAATGAATTGATGAAGCGAGTGAGCACCTTTTAGTTTTGGCCAACTTCTATCCTCATCTTGCTCAATTACGCGAGCAAGACTTTCTAGCGCTAACTTCTCGGTTAGTTTTATATTGTTTTTACTTTTGGTTAAGTACCATCAAGTCGTGTCGCGTGCGTTGGCACCCTACCGTTAGGACGCCTCGATATCTATTTTAATTACGTTATTATTTTATTATTTAATTATCTTCATTAATTTGTGTCCACCAGAGTTCGATTACATGTGTGATTTAGGGTAAATATTGTGTTATTTAATCATAATATTGAAGTGGGCAAAGCGAAAAATAGGTTCTTTAGGAATAGGCTCAATTACATTTGAGATCTTTTCGAACCCCACGTGTTGTATTATTTAGAGCTCATTTGTCGTTTTGGGTTCCTTTTCAGCAAGTAGGGTTCATTTTGCTTGCAGCTCCTTTGGAACCAAAAACGGGTTCCAATGGAAACTTCAGTTTTTCTGTGAACCTTACAAGCTTCAAAAAGGCCATTTTCTAACAGATGAAAACAAGCCTCTACGGCTTCAAAGATGTCGCTTGCGTCTTCGTCTGGCCGCACGTCTGAGCTGCGAACGTTTCAACAGGACTCAGCGCCAGCTGACAGGGCAAAAAAGACTCAGGATTGGTGTAAGGCTCAGTTTCCGCATCTCGTCACATCTCAAGAATGGCCACCATACTCACCGGATCTTTATCCCTTGGACTATAGGATGTGGTCGATTCTAGAGGCAAGGGTCTGTGCTACACGTCATAAAACTTTAGAGTCCCTGAAGCAAGCGTCGAGAGTGGGATCGAATAATTAAGCGATAAGCGATTGAGATTTTGTAATTTTTATAAGGGTGGTTACTTTGAAACTAGTTAATAATAGTATTACTTAAGCATTGAATTATTACTTTCTACCGTTTGTTTTTCATTTTCATTCATTATACATTCTTTTAAGTAGAAAATGTTGTATACACTTATTTTTTGTCACTCTAAAAGAATTTATTCTCCTATTTTCGTTAAAATAAAGTCACGCTATTTCCCCTGTTTTGATAAAACTTTGACCTCTTTATTCTAAAAGATCTTTCCAAAAAATCCCCTCTAAATATAATGGATGTTAAGACAATTTTGTTTTCACTTCATCGGTTACAGTTAGCTTATTTTTAATGTTTGCGAAACTCAGGAATGCGTAGATAAGAAAATGTCAGGGTTGTCACGCTATTTGTGTCATTGGATCTTTCTGTTTTTTGTATTTATTCTAAAATTTGTGAAATGTAAATATTTTAACAATCACAGTGCTATCTCGCTGTCTATTACTTCCTGATAAGATATGTGATTACGATTTCTACATAAATCTGCGTATAAGATAAAAGCAGAATATTTAAAAACTCAGTTCCCTCTGGTTAGAAAAATGAAGCTGGTTGTTTGTTCTCTTGTGATGATTATTCTCAACTTCATTCGTAAGTATAACCTAAAATTAAGACTTTTAATTAGAATTAGAATTATTATTTCGATAGGGTAAAATGCCGATTTCTCCCCTTAAATGGAAATTACTGTAGAGGACATTTCAACTAATTACAATTTATCAGCACTTGTCATTTGAACTGTATAAATTTTACATATTTTAAATTTTTTAATGAGGGTTGTCCCAGGTCAGGGAAAACCTGGAAGTCAGGGAAAAGTCTACTGAATTCAGGTATTTCTTAAAGTGCCTCGACATTTGCAAGGGGTTTTAAAGTTCCAAAAGGTTTTCAAAAGATTTCAAAGGGTTGTAAATATTTATGAAATTTAGTGGAAGTAGGCAAAGAGTGCCTGCAACGAAGGGATTCTTAGCTTCAGGCCCTTATAGTTTGGGAACATTGTCAATTTTGTGCCCTATATTTATTTTGGGCCCTATGCTTTTTATCGGACATATGTCAATCTATCCCCCCTATACATTTCAGTCCCTATACCTATTTTAGACCCTATATCTATTTAGCCCTATTTCAATTTTTTTCCTCATGTCCATTTTGTGCCCAATGTAAAATGTGGGCCCTGTAAGTTTTTCGGACCCCATGTCCATTGTTGATCCTACGAAAATGTAGGCCCTATATAAATTTTATGCTCTACAGCAATTTTGGGCAAGGCATTAATTAAAGGTTATATAACAATTTTAGGGCCTGTATTAATCTAATGCCCAGTATACATTTTAGGCCCTATATCAATTTTAAACCTTTTGTCCAGTTTGAGCCCTATGTGTTCTTCAGACCTTATGTCTAATGTCGACGTTTTCCAATTTAGACCCTATATAAATTTTAGGTCCTATATTTGTTAAAGACACCATATAAATATTGGGCCCTATAACAATTTTGGGCATTGTGTCAATTTTTTTGCCCTATGTATAGTATATCTATTTTCGTCCCTATGAAAATTTAGGTCTTATATAAAATTTAGGCATTGTCTCCATATTAGGTCTTATTATTTTAATTAATATTATCATTTTCTGAACTGGCTTCGAACTTTTAGAATTGAATTTTTTTCATATTTTCAATTATTTTTATTCATTTGAATTTTTTTCAAATGCAACTTGACTTTTCATGAATTTCGTCGAATTCTTCAAATTTTCCTTAAATTTCTCTAAATTCACTCGAATTTTACTGAAATTAATTGGATTTTTTCTATTTCTTTAAAGTATTTGAATTCTTTTAAATGTAAAACAAAGTGTTTTTACTTTTTTAAATAAATTAAGCTCTGGCATAACTGAGAATAATAAGTTAATAGTTTCAAAATTTAAATTATTTTTATTAAATACTTTTAAAGATTTTAACCATTTTAATTTTGTTAAACAATTTATTTCTTGTATAAATCGCAAAATAAAAATATATGATAGGTTTCATAATCTTTCAAGCAATCCGAACAATATAATTATTTGCTTAAGTAATTAAGTTAGCAATTTTTGTATTTTAAAAACTATAGTTATAATGTTGAAATAACCTGAAAATTATTCATACACATACAATAACATTCACAAATTTTAAAGGTATGTTTATACTAAATACCTAAATTAATAATGTCGTTAACGTTGAAATAGAGAGATATTTATTTAAAAGAATAATATTGATAATACATTTTTTTTGCTAGAAATGCAATCCGTTGGGGCTTGAAGTTACACTTTTTATTGAAAATTGAATTGTTTTGATGAAAATTAATTTTTTTAATGAAAACTTACACTTCTGGTCGAAAGTTTCGTCTCACTTCTTTTTCGATGATTGATTAAATTCTCTTGATTTTAATTATGTCAAAGCTAAAAAGATTTGAAGTTAAATAAGTCAACGCTCTCAAAATTTCCTATAAAATGAGCCCAGGATGAAGCCAAGTCGTTCATTTTGTAAGTAGATATTGCATGGATAGTGTACATTTTAGCGTTTTTTTCAATTTTCAATAACTTCCTTAATAATCAATATTTTTTCATGTTTTTGAGCTCATTTTAATACGAGACTCTCAAAATATAATAATATTGACACTATAATAGTTTCTTGTTTCCTAAATTATTCTGAACATCATAATTGATTATAAGTTACGTTGTTATCTGAAACACTTTGTTTTCGATAGAAATTATTTTTACTATTGAATAATTCTTTTAAAATACTGCGAAACATACTTGAAAGCACTTTGATGCCAAAATAAAAATCCATCTTTGAAATTCTACCTGTTCTTTCGAGTTCTAATTTTTGACACCAAATGGCGAAATTTTGCACCATCTGTAGGGTCTTAGCACCATTTTTCCTTAGCTCACTAGACTGGGAACACTCAGCGCATACTTGCACATGCGCCGCACCGAACGCACGTTCCGCCCCAACACAAAGTTTACAATATTGGTACCCTGTACTACTGTGCTTGCGTTAGGGCTGCGCGCTGGTTGGCCGCACTTGGCGCACGATTTAAAATTACTTTAAAAAACAATTCTTATAATTCAAGGAAATAATTATTAAAATATCCTCAAGAATCTCAGCAAATTGTGTAACTTTTGATTTCAGGCAAAAAGAAATTATAACACATATATTATATAAATAAAAGTTTATTTTCATTGAATGCAAAAGAACAATTTATATTTTACAAAATATTTAATTTGAAAAGAAATTTCTTTAAAAAGTATTTTAAAATAATTATTCATAATTTTTTAATATTTTGTATGTATTTTTGTGGGAATTCATATAATTATATAACCTATAAATACGTAAATTGTCACGACTGCATTGTAGTTATGTTTCTTTTCTTTCTTCGTTTTTACTTGAAGCGTCGTTTTGCCACGTCTTAATCAAAAAGAACAATATTCTGAGATGAAATTTTTTTTTAGAAAAATTTGAATATTATCATTATTATATTCTGCAACTAACTTCTATATATTAAGCTGCTGAAATATCATATGGCATTTAAAAAAAAAGTATCTATTGAAAAATGTTTTATGAAATATAAGTCAGTCTTTGACATTCAATTCAAATAAACTGTTATTTATAGAATATAAGTTATATTTTTTTCTTGACTGAAATCAAAATTTGCACAATTTTTTGACACTTGTGCATATTTTAATAATTATTTATTTAAAGTACAAGAATTGTTTTTTAATGTAATTTTGAATCGCGCGCCAAGTGTGGCCGACCATCGCTCATCTCTAACGCAAGCGCATTTGCACAGGGTGCCAACATTGGCACCATTGCCCCAACCCAGATTTTACAGACTCGAGACTACAGAGTAACTCCTAACTGAAAAATTTCTTTTAAATAAATGAACCGGTTAGTGTTAAATACTTGTGTTGTTTATTTGTGAAATATAAATTGGCTTAGAGGAACTTCAACTGACTGGATCTACATTTTAAATACAGTTCAGAGGAATCCCTCAACCCCTCTCCTGCCCAGAGTAAGAATTATAATTAAATAATTTGGTTTAAATTTGTAAGAAATACAAAATAATGATGGGCCTCTCTAATATTTCTGATTTAGACTCTTTATTATGTTCGACTCTCACAAATTCATAAATCTCTATTTTCTTCTTACAGAATTAAGTTCACAAATGAGGAGAACTGACAAAGGTAAAAAAATAAATATCCCAAATAGTTATGGCGTAGATTGCCGTGAATGTCTCCAAAAAGCTGATGGCGTGAACTGTCCTGCATGCCATGAAAAAAAGAATTCTAATGCGAATATCGATGCCGATGAATGCCTTAGTTGCCTTCAAATGCGTGAACGTGGTGACCTTCGCCGTTGTTGCCTTGTATGCAATCGGAATCCCCATTCAAGGGATTGTCTTAAATGTCATATGCCCTATGAAGGTCCTCGATGCCCTACATGCCTTAAAAGAGACGAAAAGAGATCTTGGTCTCGTGTTCGTAGTGTATTAAATTCAATAGTTGGTTGTTCCAGACCTGCTACAAAACCTTAAAGAAATATTTTGAATGAAATTATGTATATTGTTGAAAATAAAATCATGATCCACTCACAATATAGTTTTTCTAACAGTAACCTCGAAAGTTGGACTTTCCACACCTCAAAATCATGTGTCAAATAGCATACTGCAATTCACGTTGCGATAATAACATTGGCGTATGTGCACTTTGAAATATAGCTATTTTGTACACCATTGGGTAAAAATTTAAGATGACCTAGAGACGTCTTCGAGACATTCCTAAGACGTATTTTGGACATCCTAGGGATGCTCTAAAGACGTCTAATGTCAGTACAAAGAATGTCGCGGGAACTTCTATATCTGTAAGACATCTTAAGGATATTGAACGCTTCAGAGACGTTGATTGAACTGACACTGGATGTCCTAGGAACATTCTTTGGATTTAAATTATTTGACGGACAAGCCTCCTCGCGATAATTCTAAGAATTTTGGGAGCTGTTCCTTTGAAGGAATCTGTCAAAGGAAACTGTGCATGATCTTGTGGAAGAACCTGGACCGACAAAAGAACCTTGGAATGGTGAAGTACAGGTAGATACAGATAGAGTCCTTTACGTAAAACTATTGATGATTCAACTCATAATCAAGAGAGACAATAGGGCACCCTCGAAGATTTGTCCCTGTGTAGGTTCATGTAAAGTATTCTGAATAAGATCCTGTACATAAACCCAAACCTTAATTCGCTATGTGAAAGTACATGTACAGAATCATTCAATGGTTAGATTACTTACAGGATCTTGTAGAGTTTCCTGCGGCAAATTCCTGTGCAGAAATCGTCAAGGTTACCTGTACAGATTCGTGTGAAGATTATCCTATACTATACACGAATTCTGTACAGGAACCTCGGAATATCCTGCACATATTCCTTCGCAGAAACCGTCAAGATTACCTGTACAGATTCTCCTATCCTATACACGAACTATCTACAGGAAACTCGGAGGTTTCTGCACATATTTTTGTGCAGCGACCGTCAAGATTACCCGTACAAATTCGTGTAAAGTTTCTCCTATCATATACACGAATTCTGTACAGGAACCTCAAAGGAACCTTTACATGATCCTGTGCAGAAACCGTTTAGATTACCTGTAAAGGTTGATGTGAAGATGCTCCTATCCTATACACGAATTCTGTACAGGTGCCACAAAGAATTCTGCACAGATTCCTGTGCATAACCCGTCAGGATTATCTGTATATGTTCGTGTGGAGCTCCTCCGATCCTATATACGAATTATGTACACGAACGTCGGAGGAGGCTGCACATGTTCCTGTGCAGAAATCGTCAAGATTACCTGTACAGGTTCGTGTGAAGATACTCCTATCCTATACACGAATTCTGCACAGATGCCTTAAAAAATTCTACGTAGGTTCCTGTGCAGAAACCGTTCAGATTAACTGTACAGGTTCATTTGAAGATACTTTCATCCTATACACGACTTCTCTACAGGATCCTCAGAGGAACCTGCACATCTTCTTGTGCAGAAACCATCAAGATTACCTGCACGGATTCGTGTAAATATTCTCCTATCCTCTACACGAATTCTGTACAGGAACCTCGAAGTATCCTATACATGTTCCTGTGTAGAAACCGACAAGATTACGTTTACAGATTCGTATGCAGATTCATGTACTATATACACGAATCCTGTACAAGAACCTCGGAGGATCCTGCACATGCTCCTGTGCAGGATCCTACAAGGTTCCTGACTTATGCGATTGAATATATCATACGATTGGCGGTAGATATATTTAAATTCCCAGAAATTTACTAAGTCAAGTAATTCTAATATCTTGCAGACATCATTTACATCCAAAATTGAAACATTATTGGTATATTTGTTGTTAAAAAGTCATGTTTTATGGTCAAAAACCAATACAACGTTTAAAAATGTTAAGTTCAAATTCGATATTATGATATCAGGTTACCTAGTCGGACGTTGACATTCAGCTAGTGCTTATATTAGTGAGTTCCATTAGAATTTGTAAATGTATGCAAAATAAATGAAAATATTTCAACATAGTATCAATCCTCTTTTGCTTCTTAATATTTAATGATAAATAATGAGATAACAGTTATAATACTGCAATGAATATAAATCTGAGTATAAATTAGTGAGCTGACTATTAAAAAACAAAATTCAACAAAACAAGTTTTCTCTCACCAGAAAAATGAAGTTCGTTGTTGGTGCTCTCGTCCTGATATTTCTGAATTATATTCGTAAGTACATATATTATATAATTAAAAATTTTATTATTATAAACGTTATTTTTACAGGCTAAAATTTTGATTTTTAACTAGATCGTTAATATTTCAACTAAAAAAGATAACCTATCCGTTAAAAATAAAACAGTTAAATTGTCCGTTTAATGAATTAATTTTTAACGGGAAAGAAGGATCTTTCAACAAAAAAGTTTAATATTAAACCATTCAAGTAAATTTTCAATCAAAAAGATGCATTTTTAAACATGACGAACAATTTTCTAACAAAAAGAAGCATTTTCAAACAACAACAAAAATGAATTAGCAACGAAAAATGTATTAACTAAAATATAAACCCGAAAGGTTTCTAATATTTGATTAAAAATGGATGAATTCGACAAAAAATGAAGGTTTTTTAACCAAAGAGTTAGCATTTTCAACCATGCAAGATTTTACAATCAATCAAGGAAAAACTTTTTTCAAATTTTTCAATTAACTACAAAAAATACTACTTTTCAACAAAATACATTAAATATCACCTAAAAAGATAAATTTTCTATAAAAAACGGAACACTTCAATCTTTAACCAAAGAAATTAATTTTTTAATAAAATTATCATTTTTCAAAAAAATAAATAAATTTTTAAACGAATAGTTGAATTTAGAACTAAAAATTGAACACTCAATCTTGTTTATTTGAAAACATTTATTTCCTTTGGCTAAAATTGTTTTAACAAAACACATGAATTTGCAATTAAATAGTTAAATTTTGAATTAAACATGAGACAATTAAATATTAAGTTGAAAATAATAAATTTTCTACAAATAAAACTGAATTTTCAGAAAATGCTAACATTTTTTACAAAAATATACATTTTCAACTCAAAATAGGATATATGAGTTCCAAGTTAAAATCATACATTTTTAATCGAATAGGAACAAATATTGGACGAAAATCTTACAATTTTCAAACGAAAAATAAATGGTCAATTACAATTATAAATTTTAAAGAGGAATAAATTTTTCAAAAAGTAGTTTAATTTTCAACCAAAGTGACAAATCTTCAACCAAAACTATATATTTTTATAAAATAGTTTAAACTTTTTAGCAAATTGTTGAATTTTTGTCTAAAAAATATCAGAAATTCAATATTTACTTATGTAAAATTTTATTATTTAAACAATGCCGGACATATTCAGCTGAATTATAATTTGTATTTGACATCAGCAAGAGTAACTTTATTGTCAAGTGTCAATAAAAACTCGTGTTCTCGAAATAAATAAAAAATTACGATCTTTCAATATTTTCATTGTATTATTTGAATTAAAATAACTTTTGTTTTGAAACCAAAAAATCCTACTTAAAAAGGTAAGTTTTGAACAAAAAATTGAACAATTACATTCACAGTTAAAATAATTAATTTTTTACCAAGAAAAAGAGACTTTTGAACAAATAGTACAATTTTCAATCAAAGTGATGAATCTTTGATAAAAAAAATAAATTCGCAACTAAAAGTGTAATAATAATTACTATGTCCGCACAAAATATTGTAATTTGAAAATTGAAATATTTAAATTGAACAAAAAGATACGAATTTTCAACAAATCACGTGAATCCTTAACCAAAACATAAATGTTCAAACATCCAATTGTTAAAATTTTATTTAAAAATTTTTTCGTAACGACAAAAAATTTTGACAAAATATTTGGATTTTCAGCCAAAAAAAGTTTTAAAAAAAAAGTTTTCAAGCCGCTATTTATGAATGGCGAAAATATTGAAAATTCATTCAAATCGTTATATTTGGACAAAAATCCTGGAACCAATGAAAATTTGACTTTTTCCGGAACTTTATAAGAATTTTTTTAGCAATGGTTTTGTTCTTGTAACTTTTTTCATATTGCACATCGGGTTTTTTTCTAATTTAAAGCGAATTTTTGCAAAAACGGTCCGAGGAAAGATTTTGGTTTTCTTCGGAAAATATCGGAGACATCCCAGATATGCTTTTCCATATTTTACATTTGAAACAATGATAATAATTAAAACCTCAAAATGTAATTAAATTCATAAATGTTAATTTACTTATCTTTAGATGCATTTGTAAATACTATGGCCACAGGTCAATTATTGTATAAAAGACGTGTAATATAGAAATCGATTTATAACATTTTCTTCAAAAATGATGAAAACAACATCAAGGCTTAATAAATAAAGTGAAGCAAATAATATTGTTGTTAATGGCGCAAGTAATTCAATAAACAATTTTTAAAATTAATATTAGTTTTTCAATTTAAAAATCCTCTTTCTCTAAGATATAAAAGATCTTATATACTATGACATATCAGTTTTATTGAATTTAGTAAATAACTATTTTTTCTATTAACTGAGTTGCGAAAAATAAATATCAAAAAGGGACTAGCTAGATTTCTATAATCTACGAAAAAGCTAATTTCTTTAATTTAGAACATTTAGAATTGAAATTTTGACTTTTGATCTTAGAAGTCCTGCAAATTTAAGAATTTTTATTCTTTATTTATAGGTTTTTAAATTTTAAAAGTGTGCAATTGTCAATCCTTAAAGGTAAAAGAACTTTAAATTTTCAAAATTAAATATTCTTTAATTTTAAAGATGTTCAGTTCAAACTTCTAAAATTTTTAAAAGTTACAATTGTTGAAATTTCTGGAATTTTCCAAATATTAAATTTGAAAAAAAATGCACAATAAAAATTAGCGATAGAACATAAAACAACCGAATATTTTCATTCACAAAATTTTTAAACCTAAATTTTCGAATTTCTGATAATAGTTAATTGCTGAATTTGTTATTCCAGAAAATTAAAAATTGCCGACATTTAAACCTCCCGAAAATAGTAAATTACTGACTTTTCAAATTCAAAAATAAAAGTAATAAACTGTTTCTCCTTAAAATAATCTTGTACTTTACATCATGCATTAAATGATTGAAAATATGTATCAAAAAAATCAAAAATTAACATTTTTAAATTTTAAGTTAAAGAAAATGATTTACAATAAAAAAAATTAACACATTTTAAAAAACAAAATACCATTTTTAACCAAGAGATGTATTTTCTAATAAAATGATACATTTTCAACCGGAAAGGACACAGCAAAATTTTGTGACAAAAAGAATTAGTTTTGATTTAAATAAATTAAGATTTAAGAAAAACAGTTTATCTTTAAATTGAAGAAGTGATCTAGAAGAAAGTTAATTTTTTTATTTGGAAAATTTAGAATTGAAAACTTGTTTTTTTATCTTAAAAATCAATCAACTTCAAAAATTGTTATTTATACTGTTTTAGAGTTGAAAAGTATTTATGTGCAAATCTTTAAAATTTTTTAAATATCAAATGTAAATGATCAACCTTTTACAATTTTTAAAAAATATTTTTGATCTTTTTCCAATGTTTAAAAAAATTAACATAAACAAAAAAGCCATCTTAGACAAGAGACAAAAACAAACAATAAAATATTTTGTTTTTAATGACATTGAAAAGATTATTGCAAAACGTTATAAACAGTAATAAATTGTTAAAAAAAATATTTTTATTAAGTTATAATATTATCTTAATAACTGAAAATCGGACAAAAATTTCAGAAAAAACCGCAACTCTTTACCCTTAAGCAAAGAGAATATTATCAACAATAATAATAATTTGTTTAAACAATTA
>NC_046659.1:104861169-104882565 GCF_010883055.1 Belonocnema kinseyi
CAAGTGAAAAGAAAACAAAAGTTTGAAAATTTCAAAGAAAATAGCAGTTTCTAAAATTATTCAGAGATAATATTATTAAAAATAATAATACATTTTTCAAAAAATTATGTTTGATAATATTATTGAAATATTATCTAACTCTAATTTAAAATTCGACCAAAATGGAAATTTTTGTAAACCACGCCTTTCCATCTCTATTCTAAGATAAAATTGCTAAAAACGTAAGAAATTATTTAAAAAAATTATTTAAACACCTAATTATCAGTAGGAAGTAATTATTTATCTATTATAAATAATTTTCACCTAATAAACTGAAAAAAATCATTAACTCCAAAAACTCGCAAACCCGATTTTTTCCACTAATAGGGTTTTTATAGCATCGTATAAACCAGAATTATTATGGTGATAATTAAAGAGTAACATTTTATTCGTTTTGAATGGCTTATTGCGTAGAGAAATATTGAGTTTAAACTCGATGCATCTAACGCTGACGATTCTGAATAAAATTAAAAAAAAAAATTTTGTGGGAAATACTTGTTAAACTTGCTGGGGCTTGCGCAACCGCTAAACATAATTTCTTTGAAAAAAAATAAAAATACATTGTTTTGTAAATTAAAAACAAGTTTCCAGGCAATACGAATTAAAATTAGAAGAAAAAAGACTTTCCAATGCATTTTTAGATAACCCGATTGTCCCAGGGATAACCCGTCTAATATCCTGGAAAGCAGAAATTGGTATATCCCCAGAATATCTAGAATCTCTATAGGACGTTTCTGGAATATTGAAATGTCTCATCGACATCCTGGGTATCTTGAGGTTATCCCTGAATTATCACAATTTCCACCTGGAGGGATATCCGATAAGCTATCCCTGGGAAAATTTGGGAGGCAAATGGGATCGAATGGGATATCCCAGGTATATCCTATGACTGTAAGGGAATGTCCGACCACCATTTCCATTTGAGAAACTCACTATCATTAACACATTTTGCTCAAATTTGCATAAGATCCTTTTTTGTGCATTCGAAAAAACTAGGGGTTAAAAAAAGTTTTAAAATTTCTTTTCACAATCTAAATATAGATCTCCCTACTATTATCGGTTTGGACGATTTATTGTGTTTACTCCTAAAAATTCATAAATCTTTGTTTTCTATTTACAGAATTAAGTTCACAGATGTGGCCCTGGAAGTGTTTTGGTTCTGGGTTTGAAAAAGCAAAACTCAGAAATAGCCATGACTATGAATGCTTTGGGTGTCATAGAGTAACCCACTACGGCGAATGTCTGCCGTGCTATCATAAGAGGCTGGACAATTTGGAATTAAGTAAAGGATGCTCTAACTGCCTTAAAAATGGTAAGGGTGATGGTGACCATTGCAATTATTATCCTCCATGCCAATCCCATCCCGAGGGTCGTGCATGCAGCAAATGCAAAAAGACGTATTTTGGCTATAAATGCCGTAAATGTAACCCTGAATCATCTCATGATACTAAATCATCGCAGGCTGCTGGAACAACGCACGTTGCTTCACAATCTTAAAGATATAAGATTAAACACTAATCTTAAAAATATAATTTAAGATTTCATCACGTGAAATTTTATTATTTAAACAAAGTCAGACGCATTCTTACAAACTATGGCCACAGGTCATTTATTGTTATAA
Source organism: Belonocnema kinseyi (assembly GCF_010883055.1). NCBI lineage: Eukaryota > Metazoa > Arthropoda > Insecta > Hymenoptera > Cynipidae > Belonocnema > Belonocnema kinseyi. The sequence goes on from NC_046659.1 coordinate 104,862,830, forward strand.
ATCCTGGATCATCTTAAGATGCTAGATCATTGCAGGATTTTGGACCAGCGCACGTTGCTTCACAATCTTAAAGATATATCTAGAATTTCGAACCTATAAAAATCAAGTATTTTGTTAAAAATTAAATTATGATCCACTGACAATATTCTTTTCACAACATCCACCTTGAAAGTTGGACTTTACACGCCTCTAAATCATGCGCACTTTGAAATGTACACCGGTTTAGGAGAAGTCTTTAAATAATACTACTAAATTATCCCAGTTTTCCATGATTGAAATCACTGTTGTTATACTCAAATTTCAATTTCCGTCCTCTCAGACTGATTATTGAATCCAAAATCCTCTATTTGGTCTCCTCATTCTACATTTAAAACCTAAAATCCTTTTTTCTATCCCCACAGACTCATTTTCCCATTTTCTAAGCGCTCATTCTTCTTTAACAATACAAAGACTGCTTTCTAAAATTAGACTGTTATCCCTCACAAAAAATTATATCTTTGGTATATCCCTACGATATCTCGGTAAGATATCGGATTTCCTGAAAAATGTCTCAAAAATCTCCTGGGATGTCTGTGGCTTAATGCAAGGATATCGAAATTGCCGGCCTGTGCTATATAGGCACAATGTGTTGTGCTGGATGTATACAATTTGGAAAATGGAATTAAATACACCTCGCAGTACCACGTGACACACAATCCAATCAACGCGGAGCGCGAAAATTTTCCCTCCGCTGAGGGGCATTGGTGGGATCCCCTCCCGAGAGGAAATAAGTGAATGTTTACGTTTTGGGACGGCAGATATAAACGCGGTTCCAATGTAATTCTATAATGCGCTTGACAAAAAATCGCTTTATACAAATCTGTAACATGCGGTTTCTTCCAAATTCTATCTCAGTAAAATTATAAAACAATAATTACCGCAAGTAACTTCCATGACTATTAGGTCTACAAAATCAATTTGGTGCCTTTACTTTGATAACTTGTATCTCTTGCTCGATCTTGAATTTTTTCTGGCTCTATGATAATTTTTAAGCTCGAATCTTAAGCTTTAAGACATAATATAATAGGTCGCGGCCCTGCGGACTCGACCTAAAACATCATCAGGCAATAAAATGGCACGCAACAAGGAATATAGATAGATAAACGTTTATTTTTCGGCCTGCTGGCCTTAAAAAATTCACTTGCTTACACTTCAATTTTTTACAGAATTTTTTTACAACTACGCCTTAAAAAGTACTATCCATCCACACCTTATAACTAATCCGCTCATTCCTATAGCCTAACCTTCCTCGCTACGCCTCGCCTCGTCTCGCACACATTTCGCTCTTTTGTCGCTATGCCTCGCATTACCATCCTCTGTCTCCGCGGCTAACACCTAATACTTAAATACTATTTACAATATTTACATTACTCTTACATCAACTTCCTCTCCTATTTACAATCTTTCCTTCTCCATTCCTCTTCCTCCTTCCTTCTCTTCTTCTGTATCTTACCCAAAACCCCCTTCACCCATGCTACTGCCCTTTTGTCACACCTTTCATGCAACAATACCTCCATGCTTATCCCCCTCCTTCCCACCTCTTCACATTCCTCCAATCAATGCTCCAATTTTGCATCCCTCTTCTCGTACAATTCACACATTCTCTTCTCTCTAGAAAGCTAGAACCTACTATAATTCTCCATGCAACTGCACCTCATTCTCGCTATAAGTTTCTGACTTCCTTGCTCTCCTTTCTTACACAAATATTGCACTCTCTCCCTTAGCATAATCCACCCATAGTTTCCATTATACCTTGACTCTCTTATTTTCTCCTCTCCTTCTGCCTTCTCTTTCTCCATGCCATTCTTTTGAACCAACTCATATACCTTCCTTCCTCGTGCATTCTGCTAACTCCATCCATCTGCAATCCATTCGTTCTAAAATACCTTTCCCTTTCCACCTCCATTTTTACACCACTACGTCTGTTCTCCTTCTCCCACCAACACTCCCTAACCAATTTACTTCCCCCCTCTTCCAAAAATTTCTCCTCGTGTTTACACGCTCGACTCCCTGTTATAATCCCTAAACTCGTTCTTGCTGTCTCCCTCCTGACAATATAGTTCGGCGTATTTCTTGCCAACTCCAGTATCCACTTTAAATATCTCTCATGTACCCTATTTACCTCACTTACCTTCCAGCCACACACCTCCACTCCGTAAAATAATACACCCATCACAAGCGAATCAAACAATTTCATTCTCCTTTCAAAATCATCTGCGAACAATCTCTTCCCCAGCCCCCACACCTGCCTCATCACCACATTTGTCCTTCTCACTCTCTCTTCTTTTTGAACATCCCCCCCCCCATTTCTTCGAAACAGGAAGCCCAGGTACACAAACTCTTTTACCTCCTGTACCGCTGTTCCTTTCCAGAACCACTCCCCTCTTCCATCTCTCCCACCCCCTTTCCTGAACACCATAACCTTCGACTTGTCCGCATTTAACCCTAACCTATTCTTATCCAAGTAACATCTCAATATCTTCATCATCTCCTTCAAAGCCTCTTCGCTCTTTGCCAACAGCACTATGTCATCTGCATATGCGAGTGACCATATCCTGACTCCTTCTACCCTAACTCCTCCTACCACTCCGGCCGCTAGCTTACTTTCCATATCCGCGATTAAAATTTCAAGAAGCGTTTGGCTAAGCGGGCACTTTTGCCTCAACCCCCTATCCACCCAGAATCCCTCAGAAATTCCCTCCCCTCCTCTCACCCTATCTTTTGTCTCCTCATATACCTCCCTTACCCTCTCGGTCAGACCTCAATTCACTCCCCTCTCTTCCATCGCCTCCCACAACCACCCCCTAACCACTGAAGGGAACGCGCTCCTTAGATCTTCAAAAAAACGCGAACACTTTGGCACCCTTTTTGGTTAATTCTCTATCCACCACGTGTTGCAAGACGTAAATATTGTCATTAGTGCTTCTTCTCTCTCTAAAGCCCGCCTGCGTCTCCTGCAATATTCCTTTCCCCTCAACATCCTTTCGCACCCTATCTGCTAACACCATCGCGTATATTTTGTACGCAGTATTCATGAATGGATATAATGTATAATAATATGGATAATGTATAATAATGGATATAATGTATATAATATAATAATTCATTTTATAATTTCCCTGCCTCTGCCTATCCCCTTTCTTATATAGTGGTACGATCAACCCCTCTCTCCACCCTCTTGGGAATCCCTCCCCACTCCATACTTTTTTCACTACTCCCTTCAGACTCTACCTTACCTCTTGTGTGCTAAACAGCCACGTTTCGTTTTCTACCCCGTCAATTCCTGCTGCCTTCGACTTTTTCAACTTCCCTATCTGCTTCTCACGCTGCTTCTCACCCTCCCCCCTGTCCACTGCTTCCATACCCGACCTGCCCTTCACTTTCTCCAGCTTTTTTCCGCCCTTTCCTTCCACATCCTAATATCTTCTTCCATCTCCTTTATTTTATCCTGTTTTTCCTTCCTTCCTTTTTCCTTCCTCTTCAATCCTTCTGCTTTTCCCCTTAGCTCTTTTACTTCCTTTCCCCATCTCTCATCTCTTACCCTCAGGTCCTCCCTCATACTTTCCATCTGCTCCCTAGCCCCCCTTACGTCCTCCCTTAATCCTTTGATCTCGCATATTAGCACCCCAATAGCCTTCTTCTCCATCTGCCCCTCCATTTTGGGGGGAGCAGGCACTTGACACCGGGCCACGCACAACTGGCCGTCGCGACAAGGAATATTTAAAATAATGCATTTTCTTTGCATTCCAATTGAAATAAAAATGCAGCTACTACGATCGAAATTATTTCCACAGTCTAAGTGAAGTTGCAGTAATACGTTAAACGTTTAAATATTCCTTTCAAAAATGTCACAATAATGATTTTTCAATTGGAAGGCAAAAAGCATTCAGTGTCCGGACGCCATTGTATTTAGTAATGAGTATTGAGGTGAAGTTTGCAGGATCGCCACCTATTAGATTGTGTTTTAAAGTTTACGGTTCGCTCTTTAAAACTACCCTTAAAACGGTAAATAATTCAAATGTTCCAAGAGTTACAAGACATCAAAATTAAGGCACCAAATTAATTTGTAGACCTAATAATAACAGCATTCTTACAATAAAAAACAAGCTACGTTCTACAAATTTAAAAGCTGGCTGTTATTGCATCTATAACCTCAACGCACAGTTTAGAGATCGCAATTTTCACCAACCCTGTGCATCGCGCCCACTCTTTCTATTCAATTAATGGTGCTCCGATGACGTAGGCATATTTATATATTTGCATGTATGGGGAAAAACGGTAGAAATCCTATTGAAAGTGATTTCTAAGAGACAGATGTATAAAATTGTGTAAAATAAAATGGGAAATTGACAATTCTAACAAATAAATAAATTTTTAATCAGAAAAGACAAATTTACATCCAAATTGTTCAATATTGGTCTGAACAAAATTCAAATTTTCAATTCAAAGTGGAACAGTTGAATTTTCAGTTGAAATAATTAATTTTCAACCGAACTTATAAAGCGACTAAAATGAAAAATCCACCAATAAGATTAATTTTATACAAAAAATAAGAAGTTCCCACAAATTGCATGAATTATTGAAAAAATATTTTAATTTTTAAATCAAAAATATCAATTTTTAGCCAAACAAGAAAAAGTTCAACCAAAAATTGAATATTTGGATTTCTGGTTAAAAATGTAATGCTTCAAAAAATAAGATTTTCAGAAAAATAGTTAAATTTTCGGTGAAAAAATTCTTTTTTATCCAGGCGAAAAACAAGTTTCCAATCAAATAACTTATTTTTTAAACAAAGAAATGAATTTTTAATCAGGATTACAAATCTTCTATCAAAGAAATTAATTTTCAAAAAACGAGTTTTTTTCAACCAATTTCATTTATTTCTAACCTTGAAGATGAATTTTCACTACAATGATAAATATTTAACTGGAATACTTGAATTGTCAACTAGACGAAAAACTTTTAATAAGGAGATTAACTTTTAAAAAAACATACTTTCAACCAAAAAATATCTACACTGATCGATAGTAACTACCTCTTATGATAATACAGATTCCTTTAAATTCCTTCAAAGGATCATGCACAATTTCTTCAGACAAATTTCTGCACAAGAACCTTCAAGATTACCTGTACAGGTTCATGTGTAGTTTCGTGTATTCCTTACACGAATTCTGTACAGGTACCTCGGAGATATCTGAATTTCCAGGAATATATTAAATTAAAGTATAAGATATCTTGGGGACATCCTTGACATATCAAATTGGAATATGAATGGGATATCCTCAGAATATTCTGAGATACTATTTGCATCCCTAGGATCTCCTGGTTTATGACTAGGATATCCTGGGAGATATATGGGGGATCCCGCCGATACCTCATTCTGGTGTCCAAACATCATTCGTCAGGGAAAATGAAAAACTGGTCAGACGAAAATCAAAGAAGAGTTGGGAAATTCTTTAAATTACATTTTTCGGGTTATGTAATGAGTCATTGGCAAATATAATTCCTCTTCAAGATACACAGTTCATGAAACCTCTGACTACAATTGAAATCAAGCCGATCGCTTTTCGTTTCCTGAGAAGATAAGAAAACTGAAGTATTAACTGGCTTTTTGTATCTCTAGATATTTTCAACTCCCATTAAAATTTGTGAATGTATGAAAAATAAATGAAAATATTTGAACAAAGTATTAATCCTTACTCGCTTTTTAATATTTACTGATAAATAATGACAGAACAGTTAGAACGCTGCTATAAACATGAATCTGGATACACAACAGTGAGCGGACTATTGAAAAACAACAATTCAACAAGACTACATTTTCTTTCGCTAGAAAAATGAATCTCGTTGGTGGTGCTCTACTTCTGATTTCGCTGAACTTTATTCGTACGTATAATATAATTTTAAATTGCTTTATTATAACTATTATTTTCACAGGCTAAAAGTTCAATTTCTTCCCTCAAATAAAAATGTATTTAATTTCTGTTTCAACTTATTACAAATTTTTAATCGACTGTCGTTTGGGCTCTTCAAATTTAGCCAGGGAAATAAATTTTCAAGTAAAGTGCTGAATTTTCAACCAAAAAAATGTATTTCCAATGAAAACATACGAGCGGTCGGCAAATACGAGCGTCCCGGCTCCAAAGGACTGAGCGGAACTATTTACCCTCTCCCCTACCCTATTTGATTCAGGAAGCGTGCGAGTGCACACTGCCTTGAATTCCACGCGCCCGTGAACGTAGTAGCCCTGTGTGCCTTATCACGCAATAGCTCCGAAATCTAAACGTTACAGAAGCGGGAACCCCTTTCACAGTCGTATCTTTAGATTTCCCGATTCCCGAACGTCTCGTATCTTTGGAGTTCAAGTGTATTTACTTTCTAAATTAGCTTGCAATAAAAAAACTAAGATCCTTTCTATATACATTCTTCTTGATCACTCTTTGGTTTCCTTAAAATAGGATTTTTGTTCTCATATTATTCTTGATGGATGAAACAAAATATCCCACAAGTCTTCCTTTAGACTACTCATGTATCTCGCACTTTTTGGCGGAATATCGGAATTTTCGATTTTTTCCCATCAATTTCAATAAATAAATTAAAAACGAGGAGTTCGTCACAAAATGCTATAAAGAAATATTGCAGGAAATTTGAAACGCTGAAATTCCTTCAAAAACTTTTCCCCATATTTTGCGTCATTTATTGAAACAAAATTAAAATTTTTCATTTTCTTCATACTACTTTCGATATATGAAACTAAAATGATGAGTCCTGTTGAAAAAATTTTCAAAGATATTTTGTAGGACTTTTCAAAAGCTATAATTGCTCTTTTGGAATTTTTTCGTATTTTGCTTCGTTTGGTTCGAAATTCGAATGTTCTGGTGTCAAATTTCGGACAATTCTAATATTTTCTCAATCATGAATGAGAATGTAATAAATTATAACAAAGTATCCCTTTTTTGGGTGAACAACTTTTGGCTATCAATTTGTTTTCGTACCTTTTGTTGTGTTTCTTCAAATTTTTTATTTTTAATGACATTTTTATGATTGAAATCAAAACTATGCGTCCTGTCAAAAAATAATTCATAAAAAATCAGTAGATGTGTTTTAGGAACCCAATTTTTGTTAACTAATTTTTTCTAGCTTTTGTGGTTCACCTCAAAATTTAAGTTTTTTATTTCAATATTATTTTTCACGAATAAGACCGAAACCACTCGTCCTAATTAGAATTATTAAGTAACAAATTTGTAGATCGTTTTTGGAATCACAAATTTGTTTGTTCGTATTTTTTCGTATTTTGCAAAGCTTGTCTAAAAAAATGGAAGTTTTGATTTTACTTTATTTTTTGTGCTATCATAATTTAAATTTTCGATTTCTGAAAAAATCCAAAAACTTATTATGATTATGAATATCTGGAAATCAAGTTTTTCAATATTATAAAAATCTCCTAAGAATTTTTGAAAGTGCTCTGATTTTATGAATTCTGTAAAAAAAAGAGAATTTCCAACAAAATAGTTCAATTTTCAATCCAAGTGATGAATCTTGAATAAAAAAATTAATTGTCAACTAAAAGTGTAATAATTGATACTTACATCACAAAACTTTTTAATTTTCAATCAAAAACAATTGAATTAAACTAAAAAATACGAATTTTAAACAAATTGTTTGAATTCTTAACCAAAACGGAGTTGATTTTCAACAAAATAATGAAATTTGTAAGAAACGAAATTAATTTTCAACTAAAATAACGAACCTTCATTTAAAAAATCCATTTTTAACCCGCTAGTTAAATTTTCAACTCAAAATGTGAATTTCCTACCAAAAAAGTCGAGAAAATAGATGAATTTCTAAGAACTAATTTTACGTTTTTCTTTCTAACCTTTATTCATTTTCAGAAATAATAATTTTTAGTAAAACCAGCAGAAATTAACCGGTTGTGGTAATTTTTCGTTTAGAAAATTACTATTTAAGTGTAAATAATACAATGAAAATAGGCTATTTACCCAAGAAGTTTAAGTTTTTACCAGATAGAAAAAAAATGATTTTGAACATTGATTAAATGAAGAAAAAAGCTGTTGAAAGAACAGTTTCTTCGATTAAAAACAAATATTTCTTCTGAGTTATATCACAATTCTCATTGGGTGCAATTGAAGCGTGATACGGAATACTTTTCTTTTTGCTTCTTCCGAAATTTCTTCAATTTGAAAGATTTAGAATTGAAAAGTTAATTTGATTTTTAGAATTATCAAAATTTGTAGAACTCTGTTTTGAAATCTATAAAATTGAACAACTTTTTACTTTATATATATATATATATATATTATAAAATATTACGCAATTGTAAAGTATTTAAAATTCTAAATTCTGAAGGTTTGATGATTTATAACAATTTCTAAATCATTAATTCAAATATTTCATAAAATGTTTGTCTTTTTCGTTATTTCGATATTTTTTAATTAATATTACTTTTAAGATGTAAAAATCCACGTGCCCTAAAAAAGAAAAGATCGTATATGTGATGACATTTCAGTTTCAAGAAATTTAGTAAATAATTATTTTTCCTTGTAACTAAGTTGCGAAAAGTAAATATCGTAGAAAGACAAGCTAGATACCTTATAGTATATAAGAAAGCGAGTTTCTTCAATTTGTAAAATTTCAAATTGAAAACCTGACCTTTGCTGTAAAAACTCATCCAAATTTAAGCATTTTTATTTTTTATTCATACGCCTTTATAATCAAAAATTATTAAGTTACAAATTTTCAAAATTAAAAAAATGGTTCATATTAATTATTATAATAACAGAATTTTTTGTTGTAAAACTTAAAACTTCCATAATTAAACATTCTTCATTTTCAAAATTAAATATTTTTTAATTATAAATATTTTTAGTTTAAACTTCTACAATTTTTATGAGTTGAAAGTATTAAAATATTCAGGAAATGCAAAACAAAAAGATTCAACATTTTCATTTTACAATATAAATATGGACCACTCTACTATTACCGGTTTAGACGATTTATTGTGTTCTACTTTCAAAAATTCATAAATCTCTGTTTCCTTTTTATAGAATTAAGTTCACAGATGTGGCTGCAGAGGTGTTTTGGGTTTAAAAATATAAAACTCAAAAATGGCTATGAGTATCAGTGTCCTGGATGTCATAGAGTAACTCACTATGGCGAATGTCTGCCATGCTACCATAAAAGGCAGGACAATTTAGAATTGAGTAAAGAATGCTCTAACTGCCAAAAAAATGGTGATGGTGATGGTAACCTTTGCAAGTATTGCCCTTCATGCCAATCCTATCCCGAGGGCCGTGAATGCAGCAAATGTACAATGATGTATTTTGGCTATGAATGCCGTAAATGTAACCCTGGATCACCTGAGCGAGCTAAATCATCTCAGGCTGATGGACCAACGCAAGCTGCTGGACCATCGCATGACGCCGGACCATCGCCCGTTGCTCGACCATCGCATGTTGCTGGACCATCGCAGGCTGCTAGACCATCGCACGGTGCTTCACAATCTTAAAGATATATTTCGAACGTCGAACCTATGAAACTCCTGTATTTTATTGAAATTAAAATCATGATCCATTGACAATATTTTTTTTCACAACGCCCACCTCAAAAGTTGAACTTTACACGCGTCGAAATTATGCGCACTTTGAAATATCATGATCTTGTACAGCGTTATGCTTATTGCCCAAACAAAATTGCTTTTTTATCAACTTTCGACATTCACTTTGTCTCTTTTATGAATCATAATGCGAGATTACTTTAAGGTTACTTTAGGGTTACACTGTAGTGTAATGCTCGTTATCTCAACCAATCACGACGTGATTTTAAATATCCGATAGGAGATCGGGTTTTGAAGCGTTGGACGGTATTATCCTCAAAGGAGAAGAAAATATCGGCTAAATTTAACAAGCGTTTTCATGGTCCTTTTCGCGTCATAGGAGTACGTTCACCCCTCGTATATAAATTGGCTAATGATAGTGGGAGAGCACTTGGCGCTTTTCATGTGAAGGACCTCAAACGATACGCATCAGGATAGTCTTTTGATTTGACATTTTATTTCATTTATTTATTCTACTTTATTTCGATTTTCTAGAATTTGAACAGGAGAGTGTGTGGTTCCGCTTTGGAGCGGGTGATTTTTAGTTTCTTTTTAATTTTGATTTAGGAAGTATGGTACGAAATTAAGCCGCATACCACCCGGGTTGTTCTCGTTCTTTGTTTTATTTATTTGTAAACAGCTCCTCCCCTGTTGGAGGAAATAACCATTAAAAACAGACCATTGAGGCTCGAACGAGGGCCAACTTATCTTATTTCTTTTAATGTTTTCTTTGTTTTTTCTAAAATGTTTCATATTAATATTTTTGTAAGACATACTCTCATGGGTTTTCCATAAGGAGAAAGAGTAAAAGTCACTCTTGTTAATTCTTTTGGGGGTTTTGTTTTATTTTTTTTATGACATTCACCGAGTTTCAAGTACGAGAGGGGGATGGAGGAGAGAGTGGTTTTTCCCTGGAGCAGCATTCTTTATCAAGGATCAGCGCTACGAACAACGAGGAAGCAACCCAGTGGGTACAAAATTTGGCGACGTCTTCACGACATCGTTACGACATCTTTACGACAACTTTACGACATCATATGTCCATGTGATGTCTTTACGATATCGTAAAGACACTGTAACGACATGGACATAGGATGTCGTAAAGTTGTCGTAAAGATGTCGTAACGATGTCGTTAAGACGTCGCCAAATTTTGTGCCTACTGAAAAGGCGGGTTGAGGTCGCACAAGCACAGGCGCAACCGTAGGTTGTTCACCGGGGGTGGAATGTGGATGAGATTCCCGCATTTTAAATCCTGTACCTGGGGTGATTCAAATCTCCCCATTGAGGATTAGTCGCAGCACCACTATCGACATCTCTTGGGCATTAGGGTCCCGAAATCTCCCTTTATACGCCATGACACTGTGACAACGCAGAAGACACATCTCGTCCACCTGCGTATGAGGGCGCAGACATTATGTATTCAGTTTTCGCCACAGAGTGGTTAATCATTTAAGTTGTTTGGTATCTGAGTTCTCATTTTGGAATTGATGCATCCGGAAGTTCGCTCATCAACTTGTGGAAAAAGTTGGGCGACTTTATTAGCTTTATTTATTTATTTTTTTTTTTTGAGTAATCTCTTAGTGTTTAAATTTATTTGATCTCCAAATGGCGTCAGTAGACGTGAAATTGTTTTGATGTAGTGTCCTGTTCACTCCAGAGCGGAATTCACTCACTTGTTGGCTATTTCTATTTTGTAAACTCAGTGTTTAGTTCGTTCTCTTTTTATTCATTTGATTTTATTAAATTAAATGTTTAATTTAATACTATTCTTTAAAAAAAGAGGAGGAAAGTTCTTTACTTATTGAACTTTTGGTGCAATACCTTTATTTTCGTTTAATTTCTCCTTACGAGGCCTAATTGTGTGAAGAAGAAAATATCCAAATAAACCTGTTTGTTTTATTCATATTAAAACGGTGAATAGTTTTGTTTTATTAAAAGACCTCTCAGATTTGTCTTTCTTAAGTAAGACTGTCAGGTACCTACGCCACTCTACCAAAATAATGGGCTTGGGCATTTAAAAAAAGTTTATTTAAACGAAAAAAAATCATTTGATTCGAGGATTACCAGTGTCCTTTTTGTGAGCTACATTGTTTTCTTGCAGGGTGGCAAAGTGACGTTTGCCTGGCGTTATTTAAAAATAAATCAAGAGCCCTGGGGAAAAAAAGTTTTGTTTTGTATATTTCAATAAAATGGAGAAGTTAAATTCCTCCGTTTAGTGGCTTAACGCTTATATTAATTTGATCCATCAGGCTTAGACTACTTAACAATCAAAATCCCCCTTTTCATCCACTTGGATTCTTTTTCCATCCTCCCAGACTTCTTTTTTTCTCTTTTTTATCACCTCAGACTCATTTAAAACCTATAATTCTCGTCTTCATTTCCGTTTGACTTCTTTTATATCCCCATCATGCTACTAACACGATCCAAAGTCCGCTTTTTATCCCTTCGGACTCCTTTTACAATCCGAAATCACCTTTTCCATCCCCTTAGACTCCTTATATATTGCAAAAGCCCTTTCTTCAATCTCTTATAGTTGCCTTTTACAACCAAAATCCTTTTTTCCATTCCTTCAGACTCCCTTTAGAATACAAAATCCTCCTTTCCATCCCCTCAGACTCTTTTTATAGTGCAAAATTTCCTTTCCGTCTCATTGGACTCCTTTTACAATCCAGATTTCCCTTCTCCATCCTCTGCGACTCCTTATATATTAAAAAATCTCTTTCTTCAACCTGTTATTTTGTTACAACCAAAATCCCCTTTTTCTTTCCCTCAGATTCTTTTGTAGTACAAAATCCCCTTTTCCATCCCCTCAGACTCTTTATAATGCAAACTTTTCTTTCCGTCCCTTTAAACTCCTCTTACTATTCAGAATACCCTTCTCCATCCGATTGAACTCCTTCTATAGTAAAAAAATCCCCTCTCTACCCCCTTGACTCCTTTTTGCAATCTAAAATCCTCTTTTCCAATCGCCCTCTTTATCCCTTTCGACTTCTTATATAAAGCAAAACACAATCTCCATCCCCCTGGACTCCTTTTACAATTAAAGATCCTCGTCTTCATCCCTTCAGACTTCTTTTATGGTGCAAAATCCTCTTTCCATCTCATTAGAGTCCTTTTACAATCCAGAATCCCCCTCTTCATCCCTTTGGACTCCTTTTATCATTAAAACCTCATCTCCATCCCTCTGAACTCCTCTTGCAATAAAAAAATTCTCTTTTTCATCAGCTCAGAATCCTCTTACAATCCGGAACCCCCTTCTACATCCCCTTTGGACTGCTTTTATATAGCCTTTAGACTTCTCAAATAATCAAAAATCCTCTTTTTCATCTCCTAAGACTCCTTCTACAATCCCAAATCCCCGTCCCTTTAGACTCCTTTCATGATTCAAAATCGCCTTTTCATCCTTTTATACTCATTATACAATCCAGAACTTCCTTCTCCATCCCTTTGGACTCCTTTTAAAATGCGAAATCCCCTCTCCATCCCCCTTGACCCCTTTTGCTATCCAAATCCTCTTATTCATCCCTTTGGACTTCTATTATAATGCAAAATTCCCTTTCCATCTCCTTAGAGTCCTCTTACAATCCAGAATCCCCTTCTCCATCTTTTGGACTCATTTTAAAATGCGAAATCCCCACTCTATCCCTCTTGACTTCTTTTGCAATACAAATCCTCTTATGCATCCTCTCATACTCCTTTTAAAATCCGACAACCTTTTCTCTATCCGCTCAAACTTGTGTTTATAGCGCAAAATGCCCTTTTTATCTCCTTGGACTCCTTTTACAATCCAGTATGCCCTTCCCTATTTCTTTTGACTTCTTTTATAATACAAAACACTATCTCCATAAGCGTTAACTCATTTTAAAATTTAAGATCCCCTTCTTCATCCCTCCAGGCTTCTATTATAAGGAAAAACACCATCTACACCCCCCTTGACTTCTCTTTTAATCCAAAATCATCTTTTACATCCCATCATACTCCTTTTACAATCCGGAATCCCCTTCGTTATTCCTTTGTACTCCTTTTCAAAATGAAAAATCCCCTTTTAAATCCTCTCAGACTTGTTTTACTATCCTAAATCCTATTCTCTATTTCATCAGACTCTTTTTTGCCATCCATAATCAACTTCATTATCCCCTAAACATTCTTTTATAATAAAAAATCTACTTTTCTATTGCCACGAACTCACTTTGCGATAAAAAAAACCCTTCTCTATCACGGCAGACTACTTTTCCAATTTAAAATCCCCTTTTATATTACCTCAAACTCCCTTTACGATCCAAAATCCTGTTTTTTATCACCCCACAGAAAAGTGGTATTTTTATTGTAAAAGAAGTCTATGGGAATAGAACAAGGGATTTTGGATTATAAAGAAGTCTGAGGGGATAGAAAGGGGTATTTCATATTACAAAAGAAGTTTTTGGTGTCGCAGACAGGAATATGGGTTGTAAAACAAATATGGTGGCGGTGATGGGAAGGAAAGGGGATTTTTTTGCAAAAGAAGATAGCGGATTTCTAAAGCAGTCTCAGAGTTTGGAAAGAGGATTCTGGATTGTAATCGTAGTCCGAAAATATAGAAAAGGGCATTTTTTATTGTAAAAGGACTAAGGGGGATCGAAAAAGAAGTCGGACGGGATGAAAGCAAGGATTTTTAATTGCAATAGTAGTCTAAGGATATGAAAAAGCATATATTTTTTATTTTAGAAGAAGTGTCGGAAGATAGAGAAGGAGATTTTGTATTGCAGAAGGAGTTTAAGGAAATTGAAAAGGGAATTTTTGACTACCAAAAGAGACTATGGGTATGAAAAAGGGTAATGAAAAGGAGGGAAATGAATTTTTTGATTTTAAAAGTCTTTTAAAAAAATATCACGGTGAACATTTATTAATTGCGTCATTATTTTATTTGGAAATTCATTTCATTGGTTAAAAATTGAACCATTTCGTAAAAACAAAAGATTAACTAAAAATTTAACTACTACATTTGTGGTTGTAAAGCAGGTATTTTGCTCAAAAAACACATCGGACTGTTGAGTAAGGCAATATGAATTAGTCCTGTCTTAGGCATGACATTTTATAATTAAATTCACATAAATTTCATTATAATTCACTTTTTTTAATGTTATATTTAGTTGTACATCTGTTGAGTTCAAACTCAATTTAATTGAAAAAAATTAAAATTTTATTCGAATTTCACAAGAATTAATGTTGTTCCGACCATGGTTAGGGGTCGCATCTTAAATGGAACGATCAAAAAGTATTAAATAGATAAGGAGTTTTTATTACAGTAATAGGAAGCTCATTTTAAAGAGAAGTCATATAAACCCCGATAACGTCGAGGTGAGCATTGGATTTCGCGCGTAGAGACGTGTGTAAACATATGAGTGATGTATGATATGTTTTTCTAAATCACCCTGTTGTGAGCCCATAAAGCCCCCAGAAAGGTGAGCGAAGTATAACTCCTTTCACAGAACAAAATCCCCTTTTTCATCTACATTTTGCTATCGAAAATCCTTTATCGCTTTTTCAATCCCCTTAGACGCTTTTCGAAATCCTTTTACGATCCAAAATTCTTTTCGAATTCCTGCAGACTTCTTTTGCAATCTAAAATCCCCTTCTTCATACCCTCAGACTCCTTTTATGATCAAAAGTCCCCTTTTACATCCCTACAGACTTCTAGTACAACCCAAAATCCTCTTTCTAATACGACAGACTCGTTTTGCAATACAAAATTCCCCTTCCTACTCCCTCAGACTACTTTTATATGGCAAAGTTTACTATTCTATTTCCTCAAACATCTTTTTATACTCCAAAATCTCCTTTCTATCCTTTCATACTACTTTCACAATCCGAAATACCCGATTATATAATGTTAAAAACTTTTATAACACGAAATCCCCTTCACTACTTTCTCAGATACCTTCTATAATTTAAACTCTTCTTTAATATCCCAACGGCCTTCTATTGCAACACAAAATCCCCTTTCTAATACGGCAGACTCCTTTTGTAATCCAAAATCTCCTTTCTATACCCTGACAATCTTTTTTACTAGAAAATCCCCGTCTCCATTTACACCTTTTGTAATCCGAAATGCCCTTTTCCATCCCTTTAGACTACCTTCACAATCCGAAATCCTCTTTTATCTACCATTAGACTCTTTTATAATACGAAATCCCTTTTTATATCCACTCAGACCACTTTCAAAATGGAAAATCCCTTTTTACATCTTTCCAGGCTTATTTTACAATAGAAAAATTACCTTTTTAGTTACTGAGACTGATTTTATAATCCAAAATACACTTTTTCAACCCTTTCCACTCCTTTTACAATCCAAGGTCCCCTTATCAATCCATCAGTCTCCTCTTGCAATTCAAAATTCCCGTTCCCATCTCCGCAGACTTCTTTTGCAATCCGGAATCCCCCTTCCTATTTCCTCAGACTCCTCTTATACCACAAAAAATCCCGTTGTCTATTCCCTCAAATACCTTTTATAATCTTAAGTCCTCTCTGCTATGCTCTCAGTCTACTATTACAATACAAAAACCCTTTTAGATCTTCCGAGGTTCGTTGTACAGTAAAAAAAAACCTTTTTATCTCCTCAGACTCTTTTTATAATCCAAAATCCCCTTTTTCAAACCCTTACACACCTTTTACAATCTAAAATCCTCTTATCAATCCATCAGGCTCCCTGTGACAATTTAAAATCCTTGCTTCCATCATCGCAGACTTCTTTTGCAATCCAGAATCCCCCTTCCAATTACCCTATTTCATCCGTCAAACTTCTTTATCAAATACCCTCAGACTGTTTTCACCTGAATATAAAAACACGTGGCTCAAGCTTGTAACCCCCCCCCCCCCCCCCCCCCCTCCCCATGTTGACCAGCGTGACCTTTCGTCAAATCCCCCCTTCCTCTAAAGCGACCACGGATTCATAGAAGGCCCCTAAATAACAGTGCACAGAATGTAAAGAAAGATTGATAAGGAAACTTCAGGTTTACATGACTTTATGTATCCTTATCTATTTATGAGTTGCATTAGGATTTGTTAATGTATGAAAAATAATACCGCAATGCAAAAAAATCTGCGTAGAAATTAGTTAACGGGTTATTGAAAAACAAAATTCAATAAGACTTAGTTTTCTCTGTTTAAAAAATAAAGCTCCTGGTTGGTGGTGCTCTCATTCTGGTTTTACTGAATTTCATTCGTAAGTATAATATAATTTGAATTTTCTTTATTGCAGTCGAATCTGAATTTAGTGATTCTGGGTTTAGTGCTTCCGAGAATTGACGCTGCGCCACGGGCATGGGTAAAAGATGCGGGAAATATGCGTTGTTTATTCAGACGCGACAATACAGAGAAAGAAACAGAAGAGAGACAAATCAGTTCAGAGACTGTATTTATTCTCGAGGTTAGCCCTAAAACCGACACTAAATCCAGATTTGACTATTACGTATTATTCTATTGCAAAATAAAATACGAATTCTAGTCTTTATTATTATTATAAAATATACTAGTGTCGTCGGACTACAGACAAACCGACGGACATACATTAACATTGATTATAATAACTTAAATATTGTAAATGAATCTTATTTTTCTAACAGTGTTTAAACAATCCAAGCAACTGGTTTTCCAATACTGAATTAGGAAACGTCAACATTCGAATTAGTAATTTTCTGCTAATCTTTTCGTGTCTCATTTTTTGCTAATCGAATCTGTAAAGTTTCTCTAGTAATCAGTCAAATTTAACCAACTTTGATTCAGATAGGGAAAAGCTTAAAAACGCATATATACTTCTTTAAATGCTCAAATTGATACTTATTCCCCTCGAGCCTGATATCTAAATTTTTTTATTTAATAATCTGTAGCAAAAAAAAGCATTTTAAAATAAGTTTTTCCAACAAAATTTGTTCAAATTTGTATGGACATCTCCAGGAAATTTACTCATCTACAATAAAATAAATCAATTTTTTCCTTTTTTGAAAAAAATGATATTAAGAGGTGACGCAAGCCCCATGAGTAAAACACGTATTCCCATAAGAAAAAAGGCTTTTTATTGAAAATTTTATTTAGAATCGTCAATATAAGCTAAATCGAGTTGAAACTCAATTATGATTTTTTGAGTTTTTTCATGCAAATTGTTTCTAATACATAAAATATTACTTTATACTGACAATCATATGTATCAATAAATTTTTTTAACAATTTATTACTGCTGTCAGCAATTTTATTTTATGACAGAGATAGCAGCTCGCGGTTTTTTCAAAAATGTTCCACTTTTCGTCCAATTTTCAATTAAAGTGATTTAAATAATTAATTAAAGTAAGCAAAATTAATTGTTTAAACAATTTATTATTATTATTAATATTCCATTGGAATAATGCTACACAGTTCCGTTTTTTCTGACATTTATAACCAGTTGTTTACTTTTCACAGAAAAAACTGAAGTTTCCATTGAAACCCGTTTTTGGTTCCAAAGGAGCTGCAACAAAAATAAACCCTACTTGCTAAAAAGGAATCCAATCGACAAATGAGCTCTAAATGATACCACACTTGGGGTTCGAAAGGATCTCCAATGTAATTGAGTCTATTCCTGGAGAACCTATTTTTCGCTTTGCCCACTTGGATATTATGATTAATTATTAACACAATATTTACCTTAAATCACACATGTCATTGAACTCTGGCGGACATAAATTAATGAAGATAATTTAATTACAAAATAATAACGTAATTAAAATAGATATAATGACTAGATAAACATCATTTGCAGATTATGTAGCAAACTTGTAAATATAAAGGCTTATTCATATCAGTGTTCCCAATCTTGGCAACTTTTCGAACTGCGCTTGCGTCACGCCGGCAACACAATTGGTTATACTAAAAGAAGATTTTGAAGTGGCAAATAAAAATTTAATTCGATTTTAATTAAAAAGACGTTATGAATTCCGAATTCAGAGAAAGAAATAATTTTTTTTTAGCACAATGATTAATCTGGTTTCTGCCGATTTTCTAATTTTTATTGTTTTTATTCACAATAATTCGACCTAAAATAAAATCAATAAAGTTACTATAAATAAATTGAAAATTTTTTTTCTAAAGTCTAAATAAAAAAACGTTTTTTGCAATTAAATCACAACATTTTTTCACCTGTCACTCAAAAATTCTATTTTAGGATTAATAAATCACTTTTGAGGCATTTCCCAATCATTATTTATTATGAATATAACAATTTAATATTCATACAATTGAAAATGCGCGCGCTTATAGTAACAAATCGTGTTGCTGGCGCAAAGCAAGTGTAGTTCAATAAGTTCCCAAAATTGGGAGCACTGATTCATATACAAGAAAATTTTCGTCGTAATTCATTGGTTGATAAACTAATTCTTTATGCTCACATTTATAAATAAGTCATTATCAATGATCTATATTATTAAAAATGGAATCATGCATTAATCCTTTTGGATTTCTTTCTTTATCTCTGTATTTTTTCAACTTTATAAAGTAAGGGTACCTTTTTACGGAGATCGAATTTAAATAAACTGATGAATTAGCTTGAAACATCTGGTTCGTTTCTAGGTTCTCGACCAATCAAATTTGTCATAAATCAACAAAGCACCCAGAAAAGAATCCTATAAAAAATATCAATTCCATGATTAATTCGAAACAGGCCTTCGTGAAAAGGTACCTTAAGTATAACGAACAGAATGCGCAATGAAATCCTGACTAATATGTTTGCT
This sequence comes from Belonocnema kinseyi, assembly GCF_010883055.1. Classification (NCBI taxonomy): domain Eukaryota; kingdom Metazoa; phylum Arthropoda; class Insecta; order Hymenoptera; family Cynipidae; genus Belonocnema; species Belonocnema kinseyi. The sequence goes on from NC_046659.1 coordinate 104,882,220, forward strand.
GTTATGGGAAGATCTGCAATTACATATGTTACTTTTTTAAAGTAAAAATATATTATTAGGAGTGACGTAGGGTTGTTGCAAAAACGAATGCAAGAATGAATTTTTCTGAAGCCTATCTACTTTTATTTAATTTAAAACTAACAGTGCTTGGTGAAGACTATGCTTCTAAAAGATTTACTTAAGGGCATGTGATACTTACAGTTTCTCCGGCTTTTTTTCCACAAAAATGAAAGTTTTCAAAAACTAAATTCGGAGATGCTATAAAATATCATAACGGACGTCCCCGGACTCTTTTTTGAGGGATAATAACAAAAAAATTTATTGTGCTAAATAAAAATTTTATGCA
>NC_046659.1:104882665-104896942 GCF_010883055.1 Belonocnema kinseyi
CTATGTTTATTTGCAAGTCCAAAGTTTTCGGCCAAAAATATTGTGTAGTTTGGAAGTAACGCACAGTAGAATTGTAACATACATAACCTCCAAATGTACATATGTTGTTAGCAATATCAAAAATTTTTTTGAAAAAAAAAACACAAATAAAATGTGTGGGGACGTCCGTTAGTATGTTCGTTATCATTTCCCAAATTTTTAAGACAAAATATTGATTATTCTAGAAAAAAAGCCGTCGGAACCTAAAACTGGTAAAATCGATACTAATTCCTAAGCGCTATGCAAATTAATCAGATTTTGCTAAATTAAAACTTTTTTTAATTAAACCAAAAAAAAGTGTGTGGGGACGTCCGTTAGCATGGTCGCTATCATGTCCCAAATTTTTAGGACAAAATATTTATTATTAAAGAAAAAAAGCCATCGGAACCTAAAACTGATAAAATCGACAATTTTCTAAGTATCGCATGCCCTTAATAATAATTAATTACAAAAGTTTATTAGTTATACATCAAAGATTTTTTAAATAAAATTAGGTGAATAATTTTTAAGATTTTTCATAACTTTTAAGAGTAGGTTAAAATGGGTTAGGTAAGTAATAAATTTTCACTTATAATCAATAAATTGCATTACATTTTCAATTATTAATTGACCAATGATTTTAAATCATGATAATTTAAAGATAGTGTAGACTTAGGCAAATTTTGTATGACAAATTCTAAAATAAGTGAACGTTGACAAGTAAGAAGAAAAATAAATATTAATATCGTTTGTGTTCGCTTTACCGACATGTTCTGTAAATCGCTAACCTACCAACCCGACTTTGCAAGCGGTTGGCTTGTGAATGGGCCTTGATGCTGTTTTTTTCTAGTACGCTCTAAAATAGCGATTCCCAAACTAGTGCCGCCGGCCGATGAGGCGGCCGCCGGCAGGGGGATGCCATCCCGGGCCGGGCAGCTAGGCAGGCTCCGAGGCAGACTCCCCGCTGCGACCAGAAGGCTACTTTCCTCGACTTTCGTGTACCTACCACAAATGACCCTGTCATTGTTATGAACTTGCAATAACTGAAATTATAAAGACTTAGCTCAATTAAATTTTAATTGACTGAATCCCTTTCGTAATATAATTTAAAGAGAATGAAAACAAAGTTTTTGAAAGTCGGTTAATATCCGAACTAATAAATGAAATATTTACAAATCTTGTGAATGCAACAAAAGTGCGATAACTCTTGAAGTTATTATCCGATCTTCTTCTACTTTTTTTTAACGTTCATTTGATAATCTAACAAATCTAACGGAACTTATTAAAATTCTGTTGATTAATATTTAACCAACTTTTCATTTTTCTCAACCGGCTCTAATTCTCTAACAACGAAAAGGTCAGCGAAGCAAGCAACCGAGCACGAACGACTAGCGTCCAGTATCTCACTTGAGTTCCAGTATCGTGAAAAAATGTGGGGATGGGGCCCCTGCCCCTCCCCAGAAAGTGCATAAAAAGTTTGGGAATCGCTGCTCTAAACGAACCCATTTCGGTCTCTGCAGGTATTTATTAGAGCTCAAGTTCCAAATAACACCAACTTTCATTTGAGCCGCAAAATGAGTGAATCGCTAGTTTTTTCTGTGTTGACTATGAGGAGTTACTAATTAATTTTATTTAGCAAAATTAATTATTAAAATAAATTATTATTGCCTCTTTTGATAGAAATGTAATCTTTTTCGTCAAAAAATTATCTATTTTGTAGAAAATTTAACTATTTTATTTTTTGTTAAGATTTCATTTATTTGGTCTGCAAAAAGCAATTTAATTGAAACCTCCTTTTTTTTATTTTTGTTGATAGAAAATTTATCTTTTGAGTTGAAGATTCTACTTTCTGTTTAAAAATTTGAATGCTTGCTTAAAATTCATTAATGTGATTAAAAATTAATTTTTTTGGTGGAAAAGTCGTTTCTTTTTAGTTAAAAATTAATTTTCTTACTGAAGATGTAGCTATTCCTTTTTTGCTTGAAAATTTATCAAGTTTCTTGATAATTAATGATGCTGAAAACTATTTTTTTTTTTAATTTACGGTTTTAACTGCACATTCAAATATTCTGATTTTTTGTTTGCAAATTTATCATTAACAATGAAAAATTTAAATATTGTTTTAAAACTGTATCTTTTTGGTAGAAAATTCATTTTTGGGATTTAAAATAACATTTTTTTTTTTGGGAATTCATTTTTTTTAATTGATTGATCTAACTGAATATTAAATTCTTGTGTTTTTAGTAAATAAATTGTTATCTTAAATTTAAAAAAACAAACTATTTTGTTGAAAATTGTTTTGTTTTTTTTTTTTTTTTTTGGTTAAACATTTATTTTTCTAATATTTTAACTATTTTAGTGTTGGTTGAAAATAACTAATATTTTTTTAAGATCAAAATTCATGTACTTTGTTGAAAATGAATTTCTTCTTTGTTAAAAATTAATCTTTTGTGTTAAAAATTCTACTATTTGGTTAAAAATTAATGTCTTCTGTTCAAGAATCATCATATAAGGTAAGAATCCATTTTTTGGTTGAAGAATCATCATTTTAGTTAATAATTCATTTCTTTGGTTGAAAATTGATTTCTTTAACTTGAAAACACAACTAGAAAATTGTGAAGACATTTAGAAGCATTTTTTTTTTGCATTATTCAAAAGTGCTCATTAAATTCTTAAAGCCAAGAATTTTTCCGAGAGCTTAAACTATTTAGAGCGCTAATTGAAGCAAGAAGTTTAATTCAATTACAGAGTTTTTAATTGTAAAACTTAAAACTTGCCAATTTTTTTTATTTTTTATTTTAAAAATTAAATACTTTTCAATTTTAAAGATTTCCAATTCAAATTACAACAATTTCCAAGAGATACAATTATTTAAAGTTTTGAAATTTTTTGCAAATTGAATTGCAGATTATGTAATTTTCAAAGGATGACATAATTTTGTCGAACTGTAAAAATCCCGAATATAGGAAAATAAACGAAAATTAAAATGACCTATATTTAACTATTTTACCTAAATTACGTATTTTAAAAGCCGAATTTTCAAATTCCGAAAAAGCATTAAATTTTTGTCTCTACTAAAATAATTCGGGTTTTATGATTTTTTGAATACAAATTTCGGTATTTTTATTTCCCTCAGGGAATATCCGTTTTCAGATTTTTTGCATGATGATTCGGAAGAATAAAAACGATGAAAAATCTAAATTCCGGAAAATAAAAACCATACAAACAGAAATTCGGAAAAATTAAAATGATGTCAACCAATAATTCAGAAAAATTAAAATTATGTCCAATAGTTATTCGGCGAAATTAAGATTATGTCAAAAGGTTATTCGAAATAAAAAATTATTTCAGATTCAAACATGTACAATTTCTGGCAAGTGGTAATTAGATTAAATAGAGATTAGGCAGATTGACAATCTAGATAAATTTTAACTCAAAACCCTTGAAATGTTGAAACACAAAAATGTTGAAGCAATTTCTAAAACATAAGGTTACATCATTTTAAAGAATAATGTAAATAATTTTCAGTATTTCAACATTTTATAGAATTAATATTAGTTTGTCGATGGAAAAGCCGGCAGTGTAGAAAAGATAAAAGATGGTTTAAATTGTGACATCTAAATTTCACTGAATAATGAAAAATAAATATTGTTGAACGACAAGCTTGATGATAATAATTGATTAGATAAAAGATACAGTTTGTTGAAAATACACCTTTTTATGAAAAATTAATCTTCTTGGTTGAATTTTTTTTTAATAGTTTAAAAATTCAACTGTTTGGTAACAATATACGTAATTTGTTGAAAATTCGTCTTTTTTTTAGAAAATTAATCTTATTGCTTGAAAATTTACCATTTTATTTTAAAAATTTTAACAATAAAAATTTATTTAATTTTTTGAAAATTTGTCTTCTTTTTGTAGAAAATTACTCTTATTGCTTGAAATTTTATCTTTTTATTTAAAAAATTTTTACAATAAAAATTTAGGTAATTTTTTTAAAATTCGTCTTTTTTAGAGAAAATTAATCTTGTTAGTTGAAAATTAAATCGTTTTTTTTATTTATGTAATTTGTTCAAAATTCGTCTTTTTTGTAGAAAATTACTTTCGTTGGTTGCAAATTTAATTATATGGTTAAAATTTGATCTTTTTTTGAGTTTGAAAATTCAACCATTTGGTGAAAATCTATGTAATTTGTGGAAAATACACTTTTTTCGTAGAAAATAAATCTTTTTGGTAGAAATTTTATATTTTTTAGTTTAAAAATTGAATCATTTCGTAAAACTTTACGTCGTTTTCTGAAAATTCATTTGTTGAAAATTTGCTTTTTTCGTAGAAAATTACTCTTTTTGGTCGAAAATTAAACAATTTTGTTCAAAATTCGCCTTTATTTGCAGAAAATTAATCTTATTGGTTTTAATTTTATCTTTTTGTTAAAAAAATTAATACACTGAAAATTTATTCAATTTTTTGAAAATTCCTATTTTTTGTAGAAAATTTATCTTATTGTTTTAAATTTTATCTTTTTAGTTAAAAAATTTTTTTTTTAAATTGTATGTAATTTTTTGAAAATTCACTTTTTTGGTAGAAAATTAAAGCATTTTTATTTATGTAATTTGTTCAAAATTCGGTAAAATGTCATCTTTTTAGTTAAAAAATGTAATCTTTTTTAGTTTAAAACTTCAACTATTTGGTAAAAACTTTACGTAATTTGTTGAAAAATCGTATTTGCGGTAGGAAATTAATCTTTTTGTTTGAAAATTCAATTATGTGGTTAAAATTTCATTTTTTTAGTTAAAAAATGCAAAACCTTTGGAAAATTTATGTATTTTGTTGAAAATTCGTCTTTTGAGTAGAAAATTAATCTTCTTGGTTGAAAGTTAAACTATTTTTTTTTAATTTATGTAATTTGTTCAAAATTCTTCTTTTTTTTTGTGTGGAAAATAAACTTCTTGGTGTAAACTTCAATTATTTGGTTAACATTTTATCTTCTTTAGTTTAAAAATTCAACTACTTGCTAAAACTTTACGTAATTTCTTGAAAATTCTTTTTTTTCTGTCGAAAATTAATATTTTCGCTTGAAAATTCAACTATTCGGTAGAAAATTTTTTTAATTAGTTGAAATTTTTTTTTCCTGATAAAAAATAAATACAGCAAAACTCTTCTAGAGCACCGATTCTGGGGCTGACGGTGGGTGGGAACTAACTCATTATAGTCTGGTCCGCTTTTGTTTGTGTACACCTGACTGCTCGCCTGAGTGACAACCAGAGACCCCGCGCAGCTCCTATTACACCTACCTGTGGCGCGACGTCGATTCTCGGAAGGGCTATAGAAGGGAGGGCTATTAAAGGGTTTGACTGTATATGGGTAAAAATATTATAAAGTGTGTATTTAATAACAAAATTTTTATTAATCTTCCACTTAAACCTTAAATTACAATACAATAAACGCTCCTCACTTCTTTGATTTTTTAGACTTCTTCTTATGTTTCGAACGCTCTTTATCTCTGTCTCTCTCCTTATGTTTATGCTTCTTCTTTTCCTTCTTCGACTTCTTCACCCTAGTCCTCTCCACCCACTCACCCTCAATTTCACTTTTACTCGCAATTTTCGGCATCGCAACACTTCTGAAAACAGGTTTCGCCATCTCCGGATCTTCTTCAGCTCTACTCTCAATTTTTGGAACTCTGCTAGGAGGCAGTGGACCGTACGCATCCGGTGGTAAAACATCCACACAAACAACTTCCGCTTCCTCTTTTACCTTTTCATTTGCATCTGCATTTCTCGATTCACTTTGCGAACCAGAAGCTTCAACATCTTCACTTTTATCGGATCTTTCAACCGGCGCAACCAAACTATCCAGATCCACATTTGCAAAAATACCTCTCGGTGGCGATGTATTCCTCTGAAGATTAACCTCAGATGTCTTTCCTATCAAAACCGACTTGACAACTTCACTATCCAAACTCTCATCCACTTCCGAATCCGAATCTTCACTACTGCTCAGAAAAATCGCTTTAAAAAGATCCTTCTTCTCCTCCACTGTGTCCCTTCTCTTCTCCTCCAAATTTTCTCCACTTTCCACCTCCTTTTTCAATTCCAAATCCCCCGATTTCTCCTCTTCACCCTTTCCAAAAACCTTGCAATAGGTCGCTTCAAAACTCTTCTCCTTTTCCGTCATTTTCTCTTCCTCCAGATTCAGCATCTCTACTCTAGTCTCACCTCGGAACTCTCTCTTCTCCTCAGTTCCTCTCTCGAATTTCGCCTCCGCATTACAAAAATCCAGAGATTCAAAAACCGAGTATTTCTTCTTCTTCTTCTCTTCCAAGGCACAACCAACTCTCGGTTCGGCGACATTAAACCTTTTACAAACGAGACTCGATGGCTGCCAGATTGTCGTCACTCGCGTCAATTTCCCGAACATTTTTATCCTCGCCGCCTCCCTCATCTGCTCGTCAACACCCACCGGTTCTGCAAAAGTCGAGCTCGTCTTCAAAGCCCCGCTGCTCACAAATTTATTCTCTGACGCGTGCAGAGAAGAATCAAAAAGTCGCGCGGCTTGCTGAAACTCCACAGTTTCCTGATTCCTGTCCCACTCGGTCATTGAAAGAGGCTGAATAGTCGCGAGTTTCCTCGTCTCGTTGCTCTTTCTGAAGACCAGATATTGCTCGAATCTTCGCTGTTTATCTGGATCAGCAATGAATGGTTTCGCAAAATCGCCACTTCCGGCTGGATTTCCAGGATCGGAAACCTTGCTACTAGCTCCAGAAGTTTCAGTCTTCTCTTTGAACTCATTCAAATTTTTCAAACTTCCTTCCACACTCAATCCCGAGCCGACAACTCCCCCTTTCACGAAACTCGCCGTGTAGAGTTTGTCCATCCAAGAATTGGAGATAACCGCGCCAATTTTTCTCTCCTCCTCCAATTTCTGCCGCTCGGCGACTTGCTCCTTCCCGTGAAGATTCAAAGTTTTCATGATTATTTTCGAAGCAACTGAACAACTCTCTTCTTTTCTCCCTTCTTCCGCTTTTGATGCAGACTCTGCTATTCTCGAGACTGAAGGTTCGCCAATTATTGAAGCTCTCGTATTGGCATTTAAATTCTGACCACCGTAGAGCTTTCTTCTTCCACTCGGTAGTGAACTTCGCGCAGGACATTCGATCGGTGGGAAGAATCGACTCTTTCGGGGAACGTGAATCGGTTTGAAGTCTTTGGGAAGTTCCGGAGGTTTGTAGATCTTGCGACGTTCGATTGGATTTTTAGCGGGCACGAAACCCTCGAGGCATCCAGGAACTTTCGAACTATTTCCTTCCTCGTCTCGATTCCATCTCGATTTTGACTGTTTTTTGGGTCCGAGCACAAAATCGTAGTTGGACATATCTTCTTTTGCGTAGATGTCCTCGTCCTCTTCTTCGAAAGCACCGACTCCGAAGGCTTGACCTTTTATCGAGAACTTTTTGTTCTTTTCTTGAAGACTGAAAGTCGATGGTTCGAAGAGATTAATGTGGCTGGAAAGAATCGGACGCTTGTCTAGTCCACTGTAACCAAGACCGAAATAATTGTCTTTCGGTTTTGCCCTGCAAGTCAAAAATTATTTATGGTTATATTTAGCTAACTAATTGAGATCTGAAATACTCGAATACGCCACCTGGTGACAGAATCGGAAAGCTCTGGGCGGAGGTAAATTTGGACGGGAAGTATAGGAGAATGTACGGAAATAATTTTTCTAAAGGTTTCACAGTGTTTTTTTACAGTGAAACCGGAATAAAAATAAAAAGTGATAAATAAAAAGTTACAAATAAAATAAATAAAACTTTATCAATGGAGTTTTCGCCACAAAAATCGAAGAGCAAAGTGTTTTGTTGTGTTTGGTCGCTCTTCTACTGCTCGAAAACAAGAAACTAATCGGTTTTTCTGAAATGTAAACAAACTCCTATTTAAAATAAAATTTGAAAAATCTTATGGCACATTTACAGCATTTACTGATAGTATGGCTCGAGAAATGATACAGAATAAATTAAAATATGCACGAAATTCAAACGGATTTTCAAGCTTGTTCCACTGTCAATAAAAAAGTTTGAAGAAAAATTTATAATCATCGTCAACTATTTATCGTTTTTATTCTTCAATGATTTTTCAGCATTCCGAGTGAAAATAATCAAAGCAGGTTCTAAATAAAAATATTACTTTATGTAAAAATATATCAACATAACCTCAAATCTGGAAAAAGTTACTGCTGATTTGTCATTTCAAGTTGATACGAATTAAATTTTTTATTGAAATGTCGATAGTTAATATTACATTTTAAATGTTTATGAGGGGGAAAAATTGAAGAATTTATTATTTAGACAAGAAGAGTTTCTAATTCGAAGTTTGCAAACAAAATGCAATAATAGAAACTGAAGTTTCATTTTCCACCTGTTTTCCGAAAGATAGAAGGTGTCCTGCATGTAAAATTCTTTCTCCTTCAACGAAGTTTCTACATGCCGGTGTAGATTTGGTGAAATTGTAAATTTGAGCTATTTTTACTTTCATTTTTAAGGCTTGAGACTAATTTTCAATGTTTTTACATGAATCTTATAAGACGTCTACCTACTGTCGCCGGCCATATTGCTTTTTCCGCTAGTGGCGCCCTCAAGATTTCAGATCTCAATACACAGATTAATTTTAAAAATTTCCGAAAAAAAATATATATATATTATTAGCGAATTATAAAATTTCCAAAATTTGAGATACCGACAAGATTTTTAATTGACAGAAAATAAAAGTCCGAATTTAAAAATATCCGAAACTAAAATTCACCGACTTATAAAATAAACGAATTATTAAATCCCTTGTTGTGCACACCTCGCTCCTATGACTTATTGTGCACATGGGGTATTTTAAACCCTAGTCACTTTGAAGGTGAATTACAGGGGCACTATTTGTTCTTTGGACTTTGAAAAAATCCCAGGTATTCTTCAAAGCTTGGAAAATGTGGTCCCAAAAGTTTAATGATGATATTTTCATATAAACATTTTATAAAAAATATTGAAGTAGAAAAAGCCGAAAAATGTACTTTTATTTCCTTAAAAATTCACAAAAAATGCAATTTTTAATACATTTTTTAAATTCTTGCGGGAGTGTAATCTCGAAACACTGCACTTTAAAGGAAAAATATTAGTTTATTTCGAGGTTTCAAAAACTATATTTATTTAGCTATGTGAAGTCATGCATATTTGAAAAAATTTCGAACATCGTGGTAGATTGAAAAGTATGTATTAATCACAGAAATATACGTAATGTGCCCATGGGGTGGAAAAGACCCCAGAATCTTATAAAGTCTTCTTTGCACTTTAAAATCAAACGGACGAAACTATGTACAGCGTCTTAAAGTAGAAATACTCGACTATGCCTAGATGGCAGCACTGGTCTCAATTCGCATTCTAAGTATTCGAAAATCGCACTTGAAAATTGGCTGGGGTGATTTTCACCCCATGTGCACAACAAGGGTGAATTTATGAGCTATTTATGAAAATATATATAAGGAAAACAATACTACTTAACCATCAATTAATAAGTTATTAATTATATTCAATAATTTTAAATTTCGGCAATTAACAATTTATTTCTCTTACAATTCCGTCAATTTATAATTAGTTAATTATATATAAATAACATAAATCTTCTAATCTCTAATTAGAAATTTTAAGAAATCGTTTGATAGGTTTATAAACTTTTTTAATTTTTTCTTAAACTTAATTTTTGAAAATTAAAAATTCTTAACAATTGTCACTCAAACAATTGCCATTCAAAATAAAATATTATTTTGATTTTTCCTGGTTATCTGAGAAAAATGTGTTTCCTTTTCGTGAAACTGTGCAAAATTCTTTAAAAATATTCAGTTTACCTAAAAAATTTGTCAATCCTGAAAAATTAAAAATATTGTCTCAATGTCTCCATATAATTTTATCCGACATTTTTGAAATCTTCAATATTTAGAATTATCCTTTTAAAATAAAACCTAGACTATTTATCCGAAAATCTTTCATAATTATTAAAAAGCCTCTAACTAAAAATTCATCTTGTTGGTCGAAAATTGATCTTTTTTGCTGAAAATTAGTTTTTTATTATTTAGAATTAATTTTGGTTTGTAAATTTATTTATTTCTTTTTTTTTAGTTTAAAATTTATATATTTGATTGAAAGTGTATCTTTTTTGGTAGAAAATTCATCTTTGAGATTTCTTTTTTTAACTGAAATTTTAATTCTTTCATTTTTTGGTTAAAAAATCATTTTTTTATGAGAAAAAAACAGACTATTTTGATGAAAATTCGTCTTTTTTTGTTTGTTAAACATTTATTTTTCTAACATTTTAACTATTCTAATTTTGGTTGAAAATTGAAACAATTTTTAATTGGGGTTTCAAATAAAAAAGATATATTTTGAACCTAAGAACTGCATTTTTAACTTAAATGATGAATCTTCATCCAAAAATATGATTTTTTTAACCAAATAGTTGAATTCTCAACCCCAAAGATTAATTTTCTACCAAAAAAGGCTCGTTTTCAAAAAAGTACTTGAATTTTCATCGAAAAATATCAATTTTTGACCAAAATTCGAATAGTTAAAATGTTAAAAAAAATAAATGTCCAACAAAAAAAAAGTACGAAATTTCAACAAAATAGTTTGTTTTTTTTTCATCGAAAAAATTATTTTTCAACTAAAAAATGAAAGAATGAAAATTTCTGTTAAAAAATCAATTAAAAAAAAAAAAAATTCGCGACAGCAAAATTAATTTGTTTTCAGCTAAAAATATACCTCCAACTGAAAAATTTAAGTTTGAACCAAATACATGAATTTTTAATTAAAAAGATCAATTTTCTTGGAAAAATAAAATAGTTAAATTTTCAGTTAGTATTATTTTTAACAAAATAGTTAAATTTTCAAACACGTAAATTATTTTAATCCGAAAAGACAAAGTCTCAATTAATAAGAGAAAAAAAATTAACAAAAATGACGGCTTTTCAAGAAATAGTTGAATTTTCACCTAAAACAGATAAATGTTCAACTGAAAATCGAATAATTCAATTTTCACTATAAAAAAAACAATTATTTTTCCACAAAATGAAAGTCAAAAGATTAATTTCAAACAAAAAAAGAAGATTTTTCATTTAAAAATACCAATTATATAAAAAAATACAATATAATAAATATAATATATAAAAATATTTTAAAAAAATACAAATTGGAGATGACCAGAAATTTTTTTTTCCATTAAAATGGCCGACCTGAAAAATGGAGTATTTAAATTTCCACTGAGAACTAATTTTCCATAAAAAAAATTAAAACTATTTTTTTTTTTTTTTTGCAAAACCATTCAATTTCTTACCACACAGTTAAATCCGTTACCAAATTGTTGAATTTTTAAGCGAATTCAAGACGAATTTCTATTGAAAAAAAAAATACATTTTCTACCAAGAAAAATTTTTCAGTCAAGAATAGAAAATAATGTTAAGCAAATTGCTAAATTTTCAACAAAAAAAGATTAATGTTTATCAAAAAATGTTAATAGTAGATAATAGATATTGCCACAAAAAAAATTTTGATTAAAAATAAAAAACAGCTAAATTTGACCAAAAAGTAAATACTTTCAACATGACTTGATTTTGAAGAAAAAAATTTGATTTTCTACCTAAAAAAGACAAATTTTCAACAACAACATAAAAACATTTTTTAACCAAAATGTAGAATTTTTAACCAAAAATGGAGTTGATAAATTTTCATTGAGAATGAATTTTCTACAAAACAGTTTAATTTTATACCAATTTGTTGAATTTTCAAGCCAAAAAGCTTAATTCTCTATTAAACAATTTCATTTTAAAATCAAAAACATGAAATAACAACAACAAAAAGTTGATTTATAATTAATCAGTTGATTTTTTTAACGAAATATTTGTATTTGCAGTTTAAAAAACCATTTTTACAACAAAAAGAATTTTTTATTTAATTATTTAACCAAGAAAACGAACTTTCAACTAAAATTATAAATCTACAACGAAAAAAAAAATTGAATTACTTTTTGGTTCCAAATTCTGCTATTTAGTTAAAGATTTAACTATTTTATTGGAAATTCAAGTCATTTTTTAAAAAGTAAATGTTTTTGTCAAAAAATTATATTGTTTGGTAGAAAATTCATTTTTTTATTTGATAATTCAACAATTTTTTTGAAAAAGTCGTAATTTTTGTCGAAGATTTATACTTTTGTAGAAAATTCATATTTTTTTGTTTAAAATTTATCTTTTGGTAGAAAATCCTGTTTTTTTTTGTTGTTGAAAATTCACCTTTTATATTTGAGCGTTAATAATTTTTATTGAAAAGTCTACTATTAGATTTTTAGCGTTTAGTTTTAAATTCTACAAATTGGTTGAAAGTTTATTTATTTTATCGAAAATTAAACTAAGTTCTTAAAAAGTCACCTTTTTGGTTAAAAATTAACCTCTTGGTTCAAAAAATCTAGTTTAATTAAAAGTTAGTTCTTTTTATCAAAGAAAAAAGTATTTTATTTCGTTTTCAGAATTAATCTGAATTCAACTATTTTATTGGAAAGTCATATTTTTGTCGAAAATCCATCCTTTTTGGATCGAAAATTCTGTTTTAATTAAAAAATCGTCATTCTGGGTGGAAAATTCAATTATTTCCTAAAAAAAAAATCTATCACGATTTGGCTAAAAATTTGTCTCTTGGTTAAAAATTCTTCTATTTGATCAAAAATTCAACTGCTTTGTTAGAAATTCATCTTCTTTGGATCAAAAATAGTCCTTTTACATTAAAAGATAATAATTTTTATTTGAAAAAAAAAAATTATATTTTTATTTTAGAATTAATCTAAATTCACAAGATACACTTTCAATAAAATATCTAAACTTTTAACTAAAAAAATAAATAACTTTACAAACCAAAACTCTAATAAATCAATTTGCAGTTCGAAAAATAAATTGTAAAAAAAAACAACAAGTTGTCAGCAAAATAAATGTTGTTTTAAGCTAAAAATAAAAAATTTTAAAGCAATTATTAAAAATAATTTCCTCGCTTTTCTTTTATTTTCACCATCGATTAATAGATACTAATTCATAGAAAAATCTTCAACAATCATATCTATCAATTTTCTATTTTAATTTCAAAATTGCGTGAATAAATTAAATATATTATTACCTTAATGGTTCGTAATCATCAGGAGCTAACATGATTTCGGAATACTCGTCATCAGAAACATCAGATTCGCTCTCCTCACTCTGTCGTTGCGAAGGCATGTAGCAACCATAAACTTTCAGCTTTTCATTTTTTTCCTTCATTTTCACTTTTTCTTTTTTCGTAAGACGAGGCCCAACACCCTGTCCCGGCTTCCATCCCATTTTCTTCAATAATCTCACACCAACTCTTTCTCTATTAAAATTAAAAAAAAATATATATATATAAAAGTTTATTTAAAAAAAAAATCCATTCCTACACGGAGAAAACTAATTATTTGATAAAATATTTCTAGATAACCTTTTATTAAAATTCAAATTTTAATAATAAAAGCTCATTTTTAACAAAAAAAAAATAGTTCTTAAAACCAAACGGTTGGATTTTCAGTAAAAAAAATTAAGTTTCAATAAAATATTACAATTTTTAATTAAAGAGACGAATCTTAAATAGAAAAAATTATTTTATACAATTTAGTGCAACTTTTAACGCAGGAATTGAATTTTCAACTAAATGAATGAATTTTTAACAAAAAAATATTATTTTCCTACAAAAAGAGGTTTATTTTCAACCACAAAGATTGATTTTCAATCAAATATTTAAATTTTCAACCAAAGAGATGAATTTTTAATAAAATAAATTATTTTTTACAGAGTAATTCAACTTTTAACCCAGAAGTTTAATTTTCAACCAAAAAATATCATTTTTCAACCAAATACTCGAATTTTGAACTAAAAAATATGATTTTTCTAACAAAAGAGAAAAAATTTTAAATAAAAAAAAATAATAAATTTTCAAGAAAAAGGTTAATTTTCAATAAAATAGTTAAACTTAAGAAAAAAGATATTAATTTTCAATTTAAAAAATCAAGTTTGTTCAAGTTATTTTACTTTTCAAGCCAGGAGTTCAATTTTACAGAAAAAAGATACATTTTCACCCAAATAGTTGAAATTTTAACTTTAATAGAATTTAATAAAATTTAATAAAATTTTAATTTTAACTTTTTAATAGTTGAAATTTTAATCAAAAAATATAAT
>NC_046659.1:104897042-104914861 GCF_010883055.1 Belonocnema kinseyi
TTCAAGCCAGGAGTTGAATTTTACAGAAAAAAGATACATTTTTACCCAAATAGTTGAAATTTTAACTTTAATAGAATTTAATAAAATTTAATAAAATTTTAACTTTAACTTTTTATTAGTTGAAATTTTAATAAAAAAATATAATATTTCAACCAAATACTTGAATTTTGAACTAAAAAGTATGATTTTTCTAACAAAAGAGATAAAATTTTAAATAAAAAAATTAATTTTCAAGAAAAAAGTTAATTTTCAATAAAATAGTTAAATTTAAGAAAAAAGATATTAATTTTCAGTTTAAAAAATCAAGTTTTGTTCAAGTTATTTTAATTTTCAACCCAGGAGTTGAATTTTATACCAAAAAAGATAAATTTTTACCCAAATAGTTGAATTTTTAACTGAATAATTAAAATTTTTCACTAAAAAACATTAACATTCTACCAAAACGATTATTTTTCAATAAAACAATTTAATTTTTATCGAAAGAGATGAATCTTCAATAAAAAAGTACTTTGTACAAATTAATTCAAGTTTTAACCAAATAGTTGAATTCTTAACTAAATAATTAATTTTTAACAAAAAAATATGACTTTTCCACTGCGTTTTTAACCAAAAAAGTTAATTTTCAATAAAAAAGTTAAATTTTCAAAAAGAGATGAATTTACAATTTAAAAAATTAGGTTTTTTAAAATTTTATTTTATTTTCAACCAAGGAGTTGAATTTTATACCAAAAATATAACTTTTTACCCAAATAGTTGAATTTTTAACTGTATAATTAAATTTTTAACTAAAAAATATGACTTTTCCACTGGATTATTAACCAGAAAAGTTCATTTTCAATAAAATAGTTAAATTTTAAAAAAGAGATGAATTTACAATTTAAAAAATTAGTTTTTTTTCAATTTAATTTAATTTTCAACCCAGGAATTGAATTTTATACCAAAAAAGATAAATTTTTACCCAAATAGTTGATTTTTTTACTGAATAATTAAATTTTTCACTAAAAAAGCTTTCTTTTCTACCAAAAAGATTAATTTTCAACAAAATAATTCCATTTTTATCGAAAGAGATGAATCTTCGAACAAAAAAAATATTTTTTACAAATTAATTCCAGTCTTAAACAAATAATTGAATTTTCAAATAAATAATTACATTTTTAACAAAAAAATATGACTTTTCCACTGGATTTTTAACCAAAAAAATTAATTTTCAATAAAATATTTAAATTTTCAAAAAAGAGATGAATTTACAATTTAAAAAATTAGGTTTTTTTCAAGTTTAATAAATTTTTAACTGTGGAGTTGAATTTTATGCCAAAAAAGATAATTTTTTAACCAAAAAATAGATTTTTTAAACCAAATAATTGAATGTTTAACCAAAAAAAAGATTACTTTTCTACCAACAAGATTAATTTTCAATAAAATAGTTCAATTTTTATCGAAAGAGATGAATCTTCAATAAAAAAAAAATATTTTTTTACAAATCAATTCAAGTTTTAACCAAATAGTTGAATTCTTAACTAAATAATTAATTTTTAACAAAAAAATATGACTTTTCCACTGGAATTTTAACCAAAAAGGTTAATTTTCAATAAAATAGTTAAATTTTCAAAAAAGAGATGAATTTGCAATTTGAAAAATTAGGTTTTTTTCAAGTTTATTTAATTTTCAACCAAGGAATTGAATTTTATACCAAAAAAGGAAACTTTTAACCAAACTGTTGCATTTTTAATTAAATTATTAATTCAAGTTTTAACCAAATAGTTGAATTTTTAACTAAATAATTAAATTTTTACCTAAAAAGATTAATTTTCAATAAAATATTTAAATTTTCAGCCAAAGAGGTGAATCTTTAATAAAAAAAAATTATTTTTCACGAACTAGTTCAACTTTTAACCCAAGAGTTTAATTTTAAACCCAAAAATATAACTTTTCAACCAAATACTTGAATTTTGAACCAAATAAATAAATTTTTAATCAAATAAGATGATTTTTCTACCAAAAAAGATGAATTTGTGAACGAAACAGATACATTTTTAACAAAAAAGGTAATTTTCAATAAAAGAATTGAATTTTTAAAAAAGAAGAAAGAAACAAAATATGAATCTTTAATTTAAAAAATGAATTTTTGTAATTTAGTTCAAATTTCAATCCATAAATTTAATTTTCAAACAAAAAATATCATTTTTAACCAAATGGATAAATTTTGAACTAAATAAATGAATTTTTAACCTAAAAAGATGAATTTTCTACCAAAAGAGATAAAATTTTTAATCAAAAAGATGAATTTTTAATCAAATAGTTCAATTAAAAAAAGGGATAATTTTTTAATTTAAAAAATTAAGTTTTTTTCAATTTAGTTTAATTTTCAAACCAGGAGTTGAATTTTACACCAAAAAAGCTAACTTTATAATCAAATAGTTGAATTTTTAACTAAAAAATATTACTTTTCTACCAAAAAGATTAATTTTCAACGAAAGTGATGAATCCTTAATAAAAAAAAAAGTTATTTTTCACAAAACAGTTCAACTTTTAACCCCTGAGTTTAATTTTCAACCAAAAAATATAAATTTGTAACCAAATACTTGAATTTTGAACTAAATAAATAAATGTTGAATCAAAAAAAGATTACTTTTCTACCAAGAAAGATAAATTTGTGAACGAAACGGATAAATTTTCAACAAAAAAGTAGAATTTCCAATAAAATATTTGAATTTTTAAAATATAAAAATGAAACAAAAAAATGAATCTTCAATAAAAAAAATGTATTTTTACAATTTAGTTCAACTTTCAATCCAGAAATTTAAATTTCAACCAAAAAATATAATTTTGTAACCAAATAATTGAATGTTTAACTAAAAAAGATTACTTTTCTACCAAAAAGAATTTCCAAAAAAAATATGACTGTTCAATTTAAAAAATTAGGTTTTTTCATATTAATTTAATTTTTAACCCAGGAGTTGAATTTTCAACCAAAAAATATGACTTTTCTACTAAAAGAGATAATTTTTCAAACGAAAATGACGATTTTTTAACACGAGTTTAATTTTCAACCAAGAAAGATTTTTCAGTGAAGAAAGAACAAAAATTAGCCAAATTGTTGAACTTTGAAGTCATAAAAATAAAAAATAAATATACAAAAAACTTGAACTTTTAAGTTGAAAATATAACTTGAAACAGTTTTTATAAAAAAAAAACCTCTTTAATTAAAAGTTGAATTATTTTTATTTTTAACAGTTTCAAAATCCTTAGAATTTTCGGAAATTTGATTTCAAAATCTTGAAACATCTACATGTTGTTATATTTTTTTCCAAATTTGAAATTATTTTCGAAATTATTTTCGAAATTTTTTTCAAGAACTTCTTAACATCTTTTAAAATAATTCAAATTTTTTCTAACATTATTCCTGATTTTTTTTCTAATCGTGACGAATTAAATCAATTTTCCTAAAATCCTCCACATTCATTTTTCATAATTTTCTCAATTTTCCTAAAAAGACCAAAATTTAACTAATCGTTTAAAAAACGGTTGAAATTAAAGTTGGACACATTTTTGTTGTTGAAAATTTGTAAGTTCCCGGGTATTATTTTTTTTAACTGCAATATGAAATCGAAAATTATAAAAATTTCAGTCATAAAAATAAATAAAATTGGTTGTTTTTTAAATTTCAAATTTATTTTGTTACTGAAAATTTAATTGTTCAGTTTTTGGTTGAAAATTGATCGTTTTAATTTGAAAATAAGATATCTGTTTATATAATAAGGTTCTTTTTGACATAAAATCCATTTTCTGGGTAAAAAGTTCATCTTTTGTTTAAAAATTTCATATTTTTCAATTTCGTCTCTCTTGACTGAAAAATCTTTTCTTAGAAGAAAACTCAAATGAATTAATTACATTTTTTCACTAAAAATTTTATTATTCTGCACCAGTTGAAAATTAATCGTTTTTATTTTTAATATTTATTTTAAAATTAAGTTATTAAAAAAAAAAGTTTGATTAAAAATAGTTCATAAAGTTTCAATCGGGCGTTTGAATTTGTTTAATTAATGAGACTTTCAAATTATAAGTTCAATTTTTAACATTAAAATCGGAAAATTCGAAAATTGTCAAAAATTCTTATTCAAATTTAAAACATCATTAATTAATTTATATTCACATTTTATTAAAAAAAAAAAAATGTTTAATCACAAATCTTCGATTTTAAACACTTCTAATTTTTAACTCTTCAAAGTGAATAATATCACAATTGAAAAAGATAACAATCTAACTAATTATTTTAAAAAGTTTTGAAATAAACTAATAATAAAATTAATTATAATAAAATTAGTAATTAAATAATAATGATAAAAAAAGGAGAATTTGAGGGGATTATTTACCTCGTGGGCTGAAGAATTTGGTGCAAAACTGGAATTCCAGGAATGGGACCGTCGTTAATTTGTCGGGCTCTTTCTCTTTTTGTTCCTCTTTTGTTATCATCCGTATAATCCTGGGTAGCTCGTATTCCTGTGGGCGCGAATCCAAATTCACTGGTGTCTTCTTCGTCCATAAAATCCTCTGGTCGTTGATTAATTCCCCCGGCTTTACTGGCCCGCGAAGATTTAAATTGCTGAGGTTTCCATCCATCTCGGGTGCCCACACTATTGAAATATCCGGCGGAAAAACCTCCTGTAAACGCTCCATGGAACCTACGTCGTCCATATTCATCAACAGCGACTTGATCTTGAAGAGTTATCGGTTTCTTTCTTGGTAAACTGTCTGCCAAGATACAAAAGGCTTTCATAATTTCATAAATGGGCCGTGCTTAACCCTTGAAGGGCACACTGGGTATTAAACACCCAGCGACATATTTGCGCTTTAACTAAACTTACCAAATTCAAGAAAATGGCACATATGGCGCCAGATTAACAAATGAGATGAAAACTTAATTTTCTATGTCATTTTCACATAATTTTGATTTTTATCATTTTTATACGCAGTTTGAATTGAAGCTTTTTATTTTTTAGAATAAATACCTTCATTGGAAGGAACACTATAAGACTAATTTTATTTTTGAAGCGTCATATCTCGGAAGTATATAATATTTTAGAGTAAAAGATGTCATCTTTTAATTTTTCTTCCAAAAAAGATTTTTTTAAACTACTTCCAATTTCAAAAACTGTTATGAAACCTTTTTCTCCTTAAACTAGATAGATTAAACATCATTAATTGATTTTCTTGTATAAAACTATCCAATACTATCGGCACAGCACACGTTTAAATACCCCTGGGTATCTAACACCCAGTATGCTCTTTATGTAATTTTACGGAAATGTGCCCTTTAAGGGTTAAATTACGTAATGGATTATTCCCTGATTTTTCCTTTACCAATTTTTCATTCATCTTAATCATTAACATTCAAAAACAAGTATTAAATAAAAATTTATAAAATTTATAAATTGATTTTAAACAAAAAACTCTCTTTCCTACTATAAAAAATTGCTGTTTAACAAACTACTTGAATTTACAAACAAAATAATTAAATTTTCATACATCATAGTCGAATTTTCAACCTACAAAGATAAACTCTCAACGAAAAAGTGTCATAGTTTATATTTCAATGACTAAAAATGAAATTTGTACAAAAAAATTTTTAAACCTAAAAAACGAATTTTCAACATATAAAAATTTTTTAATCAAGGAACAAAACAAATTTTATGGAAATTGTTGAATCATCAAGGCGAAGAACGAATTTTCTGTAGAAAAATAGAATGTTCATACAATAAATATGACTTTTCAGAGAAGAAAAATAATTTTCCACGAAACTGATGCATTTTTACCCAAGAAAAATGAAATTTCAAATTAAGGAAATTATTTTATTTCACAAAAAAAACCGAGGATATTTAACTGAAAAAGATCAACCTTAAAAAATTAAAAAATTAGATTTTCAAATTAAAAAATAAGGCTAACACTAAATAAACGGTAAACTAAACAGTTCAATTGTCGACAAAACGGTTCATCTTTCAGAAAAAAATATGCATTTTTACTAAAACCATACATTTAAAAAAAGAATTTCTAACCAAAAAGTTGGATTTTCATTTAAAAAAATAAAATAAAATTTCTACTAAAACATATGAACTTTCCAATAAAAAAAAAGTTGTAAAACAAAAATAGTAAAATTTTCTATTATTCCAGTTTAATTTTCAAGATCAAAATATGATTTTTTTACAAAAAAAAAGTTTCTACGAAAAAAATTGAATTTTCAAAACAAAAAGACGAATTTTTAACCAAAAAGGTTGAGGTTTTAATAAAATTTTAGGATTCTCTAACCAAATGGGTGCATTTTTATCCATAAAAGATTAAATTTCTCTTAAAACAGATAAATTTTTTTTACATTTTTTTAATCGTTGAATTTTCATTTTAAAAAAATTCCAGCTAACAGTTGCATTTTTATCCAAGAAAGATGAAATTTCTTTTAAAACAGATTTAATTTTCAATATAAAAAAAATTTTCAAACTATTTGAATTTTCATCCAGAAAAGATTTCAGTCCTCTTTTCAACAATAAAATATTAAATTTAAATAAAAAGTCAAATTTTGTGCGAAACAGTTAAATTTTGAATAACATAGGAGAACTTTTAACCAAAAAGTATGGCTTTTCAACAAAATGATTGAATTTTCAACCAAACCCTTCAATTTAAATCCAAGAAAGATGAAAATTCTACAAAAACTGGTGAATTTTTAAATAAAAAAGACAAAATAAAAAAAAATATTTGAATTTTCATCCAAAAAGATTTAACCTGACTTTTGAACACAAAAATACAAATTTTAAACAAAAAATCAACTTTCTAAGAAATAATTGAAATTTCAACAAAACAGTTGAATTTTTTAATTTTTATCCAAGAAATAGGCAATATTTCTACTAAAAAGATGAACTTTTAAATCAAAAGGACAAATCAGAACAAATGCTTTTTAAGAAAATTGTTAAATATCAACAAATAATCAATTTTATAACTAGAAAGATAATCTGCAGGAGTGAGTTTTTGCGAATTTAAATTAATTTTCTACGAAAAAAAAGATATATTTAAAAGTTCACTTGGAATAGTTCAATTTGAATTTTCGTAAACTGTTCAAAATTCGACATTTTTTCTAGAAAATTAATCTTTTTGATCAACCATTTTATAAAAATTTATGTAACTTTGTTGAAAATTCGTCTTATTTTGTAGAAAATTAATCTTTTTCCTTACAAATTCAAATATTTGGTAGAAAATTGGATTTTTTTCAATTTTGAACTACAACCATTTTGTCAAAATTAACGTAATTTATATAAAAATTCGTCTTTTTCGGTATAAGATTAATCCAATAGGTTGGAACTTCAACTATTTTGATGAAATTTTATCATTTTCTGTTTAAAAATTCAACTATTTGGTTAAACTTTATATAATTTGTTAAAAATTCGTCTTTTTTGGGTCGATAATTAATATTTTTGGTTTAAAAATTGAACCATTTTGTAAAAATGAATATAATTTTTTGAAAATTCGTCTTTCTTTTGATAGAAAATTGCTCTTATTGGTTGCAAATTCAATTATATGATGGAAATTTTCTGTTTTTCAATTCAAAAATGGAACCATTTTCAAAAAATTTATGCAATTTGTCAAAAATTCGTCTTTTTTATAGAAAAATATTTTTGTTGGTTACAAATTCGAATAATATGGTTTAAATGTTATCTTTTTTTAGTTTACGATTCCAAATATTCGGTGAAAATTTATGAGATTTATTAAAAATTCGCTTTTTTGGTAGAAAATTAATATTCTTGATTGAAAGTTGAACCATTTTGTAAAAAAGTATGTATTTTGTTAAAAATTTGTGTTCTTTTATACAAAAAAAATTAATCTTCTTTGTTGAAAATTATATGAAAAGTAAAATTTATTAATTAAAATTATGGGTCAAATTGTATCCTTTTTAGTTTAAAAATTTAACAATTCGGTGGAAAATTGTGAAGTTTGTTGAAAATCCATTTTTTTTTTATAGAAAATTAATCTTTTTTGTTGAAATTTCATCTTTTTTAATCTAAAAATTCAAATATTCAGTAAGCAAATTCATCTTTTTTGGGATATAATTAATCTTTTTAGTTTAAAAAATCGATTTTTTGGTAGAAAATTAGTTTTCTTGGTTGAAAAACTTGATTAAAAGATTGAAATTCAACCATTTCGTAAAAATGTATGTGATTACTAAAAAAAAACATTTTTTTTTTTGTGTAGAAAATTGAGATTTTTTGGATAAAATTTTAATTGTTTGGTTCAAATTTGATTTTTCTTAGTTTAAAAATCTTAACCTTCGGTAAAAATGTATGTTTGTTTTAGTTGAAAATTCAACTATTTGGTTTAAAATTTATGAGTTGTGTTGAAAATTTGTCTTTTTAATTAAGAAATTAATCTTTCCTTTTTGAAAAATTTGATTTATTATTTTATATTTTATTTAAAAATTGCGTGAAACAAGTGTGTGTTTGTTTTCTAGTAACAAAATAACTTTTTTTTTAAAACAGAGGATAACACATTTGAGGTTAGAAACGTTCGATCATGAAATTATAAAACGAAACGTAACAATAAAAATCATTAAATAATGCACAAAAATTATATAGTCTTCAAAATATAAATAAAGGAGTAGAAAATTAAAAAAATACAAACGACACCAACCTTCATCCAAGGGATCAAGAGGAGTTCCATATTTCACATAATTTTCCTCGTCAGAATCATGCATTTTCACTCACTAAAGTAAACTGAAGTTTAGAATCAAACATTCATTCACATTTTTATCCAACAAAATCACAATAACATAGAAAAAATTTCAGAAAATTACTGATAAATCGGAGCAAATGAAATGCGTAAATAAATTGTTTAGATATTTTAGGTTATGTTTCTCAAAGTGCGACATCTAGTGCCGCTCCAACAAATCGTCTGCTAGACCACGTGGTTTAAAAACGTCAGATAAAAATTTTAAATAAAGGTCAAGGAAATAATTAGTCCTAAAAAATATAATAAATTTTGCATTATTAAGTTTAGACTCAGTTTATTTACTTCCAAATCTATTGT
Organism: Belonocnema kinseyi; assembly: GCF_010883055.1. Lineage (NCBI taxonomy): Eukaryota > Metazoa > Arthropoda > Insecta > Hymenoptera > Cynipidae > Belonocnema > Belonocnema kinseyi. The sequence continues at coordinate 104,906,106 of NC_046659.1, forward strand.
TTATCGAAAATAAATTATTCTTTAAAAGGAAAACAGTAGTGCATCGCGCATGCGTTACATGGAAAGTCTCATTCGTTATGAACGGCGCTCTTCTCTGAAATAATTAAAATAAGCAAATACACTATTGATGATAAATTATTCTTGTGAAATTAATAAAACTCATTTTGCAATCGCAAAATGTCTCAAATGTTAATTTTAAAAAAGTCTCTGTATTTTTCGCACTTTAGAATTATTATTAATTGCAGACAAATGATTTGCATATTTATTCATTTTAAATAAGCGCGCGATAAGGAGCCAATGAGGCTGCTCATTCGACTCAGGCGCAGTACTTTTGAGCAAAATTGGGAGCACAAAGTAAAACGTAAAAGTGTCATTTCGGAACAGTTGACAGCGGCAAAAATTGGCCGATATGGCCGTTTACAATTTTTTCCAGGTTCGAAGGTGTTTGTCAGTCAATTGTAAGTGAATTTCTCTGATATTAAAATCATAATTTTTTCCATTTCAAGTTACGTGCGTCCCTCTAACTGAAACCGCCATGATCGTTCAATACAAAACTTCGTGAATATATTATAAAAAGTGGACGTTTCTCTTCAGAACAGTACAAAATTCGTCGCATTTTTTCTTCTCGTGAACAGTGTAAATTCATAAAAACAAAATTCTTTTTTTTAAACTCGTTTGAATTTTTCGCATATCAATCGTGCCTAACCTCGAAAACTGTGTTCTGCGCAGTTTTGTTCTCTTCAGTGAAATTTTTTACGGAATATTGGTAAATTGCGTGTTACATGAATATAAAATATCTAAAATATAAACATTTTGCGATACGTCAAAAAATTAAGCATCGGCTCAAAGAACGTAAAAACAGAGATTTTATCTGATGAACATCACTGTTAAAATTTCTTGATTCGGAAATTCTTCCGCGATAGCGCTGAAATCGGGGTTTGGATTTCTATTTTCACATTTTTTAATTAAAATTGCATTGGGTAAGCAGGGTGGACGAAAAATGTGATTTTCTAAATTCCCTGCTTGTTGTCAGACCAATTTTTCTCAAAACTCCACTCAATGTTTTCAGACCAATTTTTCGTTTTCCCAGACTATTAATATTCAAAGACGAAGATTTTAATCTTTTATCGTGTTGAATTTTCCATCTGCAAAGATAAATTTACAACCAAATGGTCGTGTTTTCAAATAAAAAAGATTAAACTTCAACGAAAAGCAAATTTTCTATCCAAAAGAGATAATTTTTTTTAAATTCTTAGATTTTCATCAAAATAATTAAATTTTTAGTAAAATAATAGAATTTTTAACTGAACAGTTTAATTTTCTACCTACAAAAATGAATTTTCAACCAAACAGACGAATTTTCAAACATCAAAATATTAAACATTAACCAGAAACCGTTTATATTTCAATGAAAGCACACAGACGTATTTTCAACAAATTATTTAAACTTTTAACAAATTAATTTATTACAAAATTAACTTTCTACAAAAAAAAAGATGAGTTTCAAACAAGTATTAAATCCTAAAACAATTAGTTGAATTTGCAACTGAAAACGATCAATTTTTCACATAAAATTAAAAAGTTGAAGTTCGAATTTTAAAAAAAAATCATTTAAAAAAAAAGTGAATTTTCGACAGAATAGTTAAATTTTCAAGAAGATCAATTTTTAACAAAAATGGAACAGTTAAATTTTGAATAAAAAAAAGTACTTCCCAAAAAAAAACAATAAATATTCATTTAAATAGATGAATTTTTCAAACAACAAATATTAAACTTTAACCAAAAAGAAAAAAATGCATTTTCAAGAAAATAATTAAACTTTTATCAAATTAGTTAAATTTGCATCCAAAGATATTAATTTTCTACCAAAAGAAGAATATCTTTCAGCACATGGTTGAATGAAAAAAAAATTTCGAATCAAATTTGAATAAAATATTGGAATTTTTAACCCAGAAGATTAATTTTCTCCAAAAAACGTATGACTTCAACAAAATACATAAAATTTAAAAAAATTTGAATTTTCAACTGAAAAAGATAAATTTTTAACATAAAATTAAAAAGTTGAATTTCGACCAAAACAGATGACAATTTTCAACAAAATAATTAAATTTTTATCAAATTAGTTGAATTAGCAAAAAAAATATTTTTCTACTAAAAATAGGTGAATTTTTAACAAATGACATACGTAAATTTTTAGCATATAATTGAATTTACAACCAAATTTTTTTATTTTCAAAAAGATCAGTTTTTAACCAAGAATGCAGTAGTCAAGTTTTCATTAAAAAGAAATTAATTACAGTTTTTAAAAAACTAATTTTCTGCAAATTTTTCAAAAAAATTAAGACTAAAATAGGAATTATCTACAAAATAGTAGAATTTTTATACAAGTAGTTGAATTTGCAACCAAAGCTCTTAATTTTTTAACAAAAAAGATTAATTTTCCACAAATTATATCAATTTTTAGCAAATAGTTGAATTTTTTAATTTAAAAAAATCAAATTTTACCTCAATGATTGAATTTTCATACTAAAAAAGATCAATTTTTAAACAAAATTTAATAGTCAAATTTTGATTTAAAAAAATTAATTTCAATAAAAAAAAGGAATTTTCTAGAAAGAAGTTGAGTTTTCTATTAAATTGTTGAAATTAAAAATTAAAACAAATGTTTGAATTTTTTAATGAAAAAGATCGATTTTTAACCATATAAGTAAAAAGTTAAATTTCGAATAAAAAAACTAATTTAAAAAAGAAAAAAGTAATCTTCTCTTTAAAAAAAAACAACTAATTTTCAAATTGTTTAATTTTCAACCTACAAAGATGAATTTACAATCGAAGAGTCAAACTTTCAAAATATTTTTTAAACAAAGCTGAATACTTAACAACAACAAAAAAACAATAAATTTGGAATTCAGAAGTATGAATTTTCTTTAAAATAGATGAATTTATAATAAAGTAGTTGAAGTTTTTACCAAAAAATAAGATCTTGAATAAAGAACTTCAATTTTTTACAAAATAAGTTGAGTTTATGATCCAATAGTTGAAATTTGTACCTAAAAATATGGATTTTCACCAAAATAGTGAAATTTTTTAACCAAAAAGACGAATTTCCAACAACATACATTAATATTTAAACAAGTGGTTGAAGTTTCAGCTGGTAAAGATCAGTTTTTAACGAAAAAGTTAAAAATTTTAAATTTTAAAATAAAAACAATAAATTTTCAATCTGAATCTAAATGGTTATTTAAAAAAAAAAAAAAAAAATTACCTACAAATGTGGATTTTCAACTAAATAGTTGATTGTTCCTACGAATAATATTCAGTTTTAGCCAAAAACAGTTAATATTTTAACCATCAAGAAAACATTTAAAAATAATAATTAAACTTATAACAAAATAAACTTGAAGTTTTAATCAAAAAGACAAATTTTCTACCGAAAAATGGCAAGTTTTCAACGAAATACATAAAGTTTTAACTGAAAAAAATGAATTTTTTAACAAAAAATTGTAATCAAATTTACAGTAAATACAAAACAAACGAATTTTTAACAATAAAATAAGGGTTTTCAACGAATATTCAACAATTTTTAACGAATAATGTAACAGCAGATATGTCAACCAAAAAAGGTTTAAATTTGAAATAAAAAACAGTCAAATTAAACAGAAGAACTTTTAAATAAAAAATAAAAACAGGAATTTAAAAAAAAAAAATAGTTGAATTTTCAACGAAGAAATATTTTAATAAAATTTTCAATGCCAAAATGTGAATTTTCACCAAAACAGTTAAATTGTCAACCAAAAATGATGATTTTTTAAGAAAATTGTTGAGTTTTTTAGCAAATAATATATTTTTTAACTGAGAAAATTTTTGATTTTAAAATAACTTTAAAATAATATATTCACAGTTAAAGGCTTTTATTAAATTTTAAATATTATTTCAGTATAAAATAATCCATTTTTTAAACATTGAATTTTTGGCAGATGCAGAACAAAAAATTTAGAAGCCTTTTAAGAATTTTGAAAGGCTTCAGAAGAATAAAAAATATTTGATAGGAAAGCTGAAAATTATTTTTTATTTCGAAAAATTAATTTGAACAGTATATTTGAAAAGATTTACAAAATTATTAAAAATGAATTTGGAGAATTTTAAGGAAATTTTTTTAGTTCGGCAGGATTTAAAAAAAATTTGACTAATTTTAAAGCATGTGTAAAAGTTCTGAAAAAAATGTTTAAATAATTAAATTTTTTTAACGGCAAAAAACATGTAAAGGCTTGAAGATTTTGAAATAAAATTTTGAAGCCTCTTAGGAATTATCAAAGTATTTAAAATAAGGATAATTTTTAATTTAAGAAGTGTTCAGTTTATAAAAAAATGTTATTCTTTTTTTAATATTTCTAGATTAAAATGTTTAAAATGATATAATTTAACAAAAAAATGTAATGCATTGATTGATTCTTCATTTTAGATCATTGAAAATGATAACGTGGATTTATATTTTTGGAAGTGAATTTTTTTGTGTAAAGCAGCCAAAAACAGATTTTTAAACAAATAAATGAACTTTCAGCGAAATAGTTGAATTTTCAACTAAGAATAACAAATTTCCAGATATATAGTTGATTTTTAAACCAAAAAGATCAGTTCTTATCCAAAATCTTTAACTGGAACAGTTAAATTTTCAATACAAAAAAAAATATTTTTAGCAACAAAAAAAATCTGAGCCATGAAAATTAATTTCTACAAAAAGGAGCCTTTACTTTTTCAAACAAAGTGATGAATTTGAAATTAAAATGATTAACCTTCAACTGAAATAGTTGAATTTTTTTACCAAAAAAGTCGAATTTTCGACCAATCAAGAAAAAATATAATCTAAAAATTCAATAATTAGATTTTTAGTTAAAAATACATTTTTAACAAGAAAATAAAAGCAACACATTTTCAACAAAATAGTTACTGTTTCAACTGAAATGGTTAAATTTTGAGTCAAAAATATAATTTTCAGCAAAAAACAAATTTTTTTTACAAAGAAAGAATCAGTGTTATTCAGTTGTATATTGTAATTTAAAAAAAAAAAGTAAAAACGCTCTCGAAAATTATTTCCAGGGTTTCTAGTGTATATTATTTTTAAAAAAATCGTCTTTCCTTTTGTTTATAGAATAAAATGTTTATTCATTTTTTTAAATAAGAAATTCGCTCTTTTTTGAGTGTTCAAGATTTATAAAGTTTGTGATTTTCATATTTTTTTCAATATTTAAATTTTCAAAATTTAAAATCTTTTTAAATAATCTGTTGAAATAATTTTTCAAAATAAAAAATGATTTTCAATTTTCCTAGGAATATTAAGAAAATGTTTTTATTCAAGTTTTTAAATTATTCGATATTACTTCAAGTTCTAAATGAATTTTGACTTCTTTTAAAACTTTTAAATATCTCTTAAAACTACTTAAATTTTTTCTACAAATAATAAGTGTTCAGTTGTTATTTATACATTTAAATTGTGAAGAAATTTTCTAAAATTTGCAAGATTTTCTGGAAATTGTAGAAAAAAATCCAATTCATTTTATCAGATATTTAGAAGTCCTGAAAAAGTTTCCAAAATAATTTTTAAATTTAAAACCAATTTAAAACAAATTCTAGATTTCTCAAGATTTTGAAATAAAATTTTGAAGCTTTCGAAGAATATTTAAACTATTTAAAAAGAAAATAATTTAATTTCTAATTTAAGAAGCGTTCAGTTAAATTTGTTTCAATTTATCAATATTTGATGTTTCTAGCTTAAAATTCCTTAAAATTATGTAAGTTTGAAAATTTTAAAGTTTATTCCTTTATTTTTTAATTTTGACCATTCAAAATGATAACGTGGATTTATATTTTTTCATATTGAAAAATGTTAGTAACATTTTTTAATTAAAAACTTTTAAATTTAAATTTTTAAATTTCAAAATTTATCAGTTCCACTTTGACTGCTTTCATTTGCAGCTCAGTTTTTATTACCTCAAGTGGAAATTTCTTTAGCTTAAGTGTTTAATTTGTATGTCAAATTGTTGAATTTCAATATAGTAATTAATAATTAAACACCTTTTATTCTTTGAAAAAATTTGAGTAAGTTAAAGAGATATTTAGAAGATTTGAAAAAATTGAAAATTAATTTCAAATAAAAAGTATAGAAAGCTTTTAAGAACTTTGACAGGCTTGAGAAGAATAAAAAACATTTCTTATGAAAATATAAAATGATTTTTTATTTTAATAAATTATTTTTAGATAGTATTTGAAAAGATTTATAACGATTTAAAAAAATTCCAAAAATGAATGTGGAAGATTTTAAGAAAAACTCTTTAATTTCGCAGAATTTAAAATAAAATTTCGAAGCATTTTAAGGATTTTAAAACCATTTTTTAAAAAAACTAATTAAACTTTTAATTCGAAGGGGACTTCAAATTTTTAGTTGGAACTGGAATTTATCCAAAATAATAATACTGGAAATTTTTGAAAAGGAAAAAAATTCTGAATTGGAACAGGAAATTTTTCCAAAGAATTCTAATTCGATTTTTTTAAATTTCATTGACCGTAAAAATGTTGATACGTTTTTTTTTTGAGCCGATGCTTCGGGGTATAAAACCAAACGACCAAAAAGATATCTACAAAGTTTGTTCTCAGAAAAAACAGAAGAGTCGGGCATGTCCTCAAAAATGAGCTCCTTGGAATCACCGGTTTCGTTCGAGCAACAAATTAAAGTTTTACTCCTTGGAGAAGATCCGACAAAAGCTGTGGACCTCGCCACCAATGAAAATCACCTCCAACTACTCAAGGACTCTTCCTGGAATATTGTTCAAATTATTTCCCCACATTTAACCATCGAGAATGCCGAAGGAAATGTTCGACTTTTCAAAACCTGCGAGAATCTTCTCCAAATTATCGCCGAAAAATGTCAGCCTTCCGAAATTGTTTTGGAATTACTGGAACAAATGGATAATTTTGAAAATGATGTGAAATTTTGTGCTCTCCTCTCACCCTTGAAAGTGAGTTTAAACCGAATGGATGACAAGAGCAGAGCATTCGACTGGTGTGTCAATACCATAAAATCCTACCTCGAATCAATTCCCTGCGACAAATCCAGAATCATTGATCTTTACAAAGAAATCATGGAATTTTTGAAACCTCTTATTGCGGAAGCATCTCTTGGTAAAGAAAGTAATATTCGTGATCTTTTGCTCAGTCTGCTCATCTCAATTCTCGGCAAGCCCTTCTGCTTTCTCGAAAAAGAATCGATTTCGGAATCGATAATAAACAGCATTTGTCAATTAACCGGAGACTGTTTTCGATTTCTGACAATTATTGCGGAACGCGAGAAACGTCGAAAAAAATCGCCCGAAGCCTCGAATCTTTTCGAATCAACTTGGCAAATTTCGGATCTCTCTTATGCGAATTTTTATTATCTCGTGATAATCTCTTTTCCGGAAAAAGTTCCACAGATTTACGATTCTGAATTTATTCTTCACAACTGTTTTTTCATTGCCTGCACTTTTCTGCAGAATCAAGAAATCGTTCTTGTCTCGAAGGGCCTAAATCTCGTCGAGGCTGCTATGTCTCGAGTTGAAAAATATTCCCTCGGACAACGCTCGCTCGATTCAACAGTTCATTCGAAATTATTTGCCTGTATCACTCAAGTGATGATTTATTGCGAAATTGAGAAACAGCGACAAAAGGCGCTGGAGATTTTTCGCAATTATATTGATTTGTTCGAGATGCAAACGAGGTATCAAGTTATTTCACAACTCTTGAAAATCACGAATCATTCGGGACTTTTGAGCATTATCACTGCCATTGTCAAGGATTCGGTGATCAAATGCCTCGAGGACAATCCACCAAGTACCTATTTTCTCGGGAGAAAATTGCAAAATTTACTCTCTCTGGTTTGCAGACTCGCTCATGGGAGCACCACAGATTTAATTGAAATTGCGGAGGAAATTATAGCTGCCTTAAATTTGATTAGATTCCTCGCGATCAGGGACAAGGATAACCTGACGGGATTTTGGGATTACGCGGAAGAACTGGAGAGAAATTATCTGAAGAATTTGAGAACTGGAATTGATTTGAGTCGGGCACATTGGAAATTGAAGGTGAAGGATTTGCAGCTGGAGCTGGAGATGTCCAGGAAAATGAAGAAGAGAATGGACAATGGAGATAATGTTATGATTACTGTTGGTGGAGAGGATTTGGGAATGTTGCCTGTTTCGGAGAAAATTCGGTTTTCAAATCAGGCTTTGAATGCCTTGGATATAATGGAAAATGTTTTGATTAGAGTTAACGAATGTTTCGAGGATCGTCGTATAAAGTCTGCTTAAGTATTGTTTTGAAATAGTTGTGCCAAAAATCAGATCACTGAAAAAAAATGTATTTCTTTTTTATAATTTTGAGAATTTTTATTATAAAAAATTATAGATAAAGTATTATTTAAATTTATGAAATTTAGAAAAACTATGATTATTAATCCTAGTTTCATCAAAATAGTTTCTCACATCAAATTTTTTTTTAAACTTTAAAAAAGGTCTAAAATAGTTTTATCATAATAATTTTTCAATGATTTCGAGAATAGTTTCATGAAAATAGTTTTTCTGTGATTTTGAGCTTTTGAATTCACAAAATCAAAAGAAAAACTATTTTAAGGGCATGTGACACAGCTAAATACCTATATTACCGATCACAGTTTTTCAGTTCACTGAATGTTCTTTTGAACTTAAGAACTTTTTTTGTAAATAAAA